>NC_057801.1:666785585-666786104 GCF_018294505.1 Triticum aestivum
GCCCCGCCACCCTCCCCGACCTCCACCGCGGCCCCGTCGCTCCTTCCATGTTGGCTAGCCGTGCCGCGGCCGTCCTCGCCCGTCCCGCCGCGGTCGTCCGGCCTCCCCCTCCAATGGGTCGCCGCCTCCTCCAGCGGCTGCCGCGGCCGTCTGGCCTCCCCCTCCACCGGGTCGCCGCTTCCTCCTGCAGGTGAGCTCCTCCCCCTTTTTTTAATTAGTTTCTTTTTGTTTCTTTTAGTTTAGTTTCTGTTTTAGTTATAGTTTTAGTTTCAGTTTAGTTTTAGTTTAGTTTATTTTAGATTAATTTTAGTTTTAATTTATTTTAGATTAGTTTATTTTAGATTAGTTTTAGTTTTAGTTTAGAAGCAGAAGTAGAAGGAGGAGGAGGAGGGAGGAATAGAAGGAGGGAGAAGAAGAAAGAAGAAAAGAAGAAGAAGAGGAAAAAGGAGAAGAAGAAGAAGAAGAAGAAGAAGAAGAAGAAGAAGAAGAAGAAGAAGATGAGGAGGAGGAGGAGAAGAA
>NC_057801.1:666787201-666830149 GCF_018294505.1 Triticum aestivum
TGACAGCACACCCCGACCCCGACACCCTGACACCCCGATCGACCCCGGACATGATGATGATACAAAAACATCATATATATTTGTGTTGATCGGGTGTATTTTTATTTTGTTCATGATGATGATACACTTAAATTATATACATATTATTATGTTCATGTCAGGTATCCATTTTTTTATGTTGTACTAATTTCGTTTACTTTTGTCATTGCAGGTGTTGACAGGATGGTGGGCAAGGGTCCAGAGCGCCCCGAGCCTCATGCGAGCGCTACTGTGAGGGGTGGTTCCATTATTGCACCCCAGCCCCTCCGGAGAGTGCTGCTAGATAGTATGCAGACAACTATGGCGTGCGCTTCTACTTCAGCTGGGAGAGGTCGGGGGAGGACGAAGAAGGCTGGTAGAGGTGGACATGGCCACGTGAGAGGTAGGAAGGCTGCTACGCCTTCCTCGCCGCCACCCTTAGCTGATTCACCCAACCACAGGACTGCTCCGTCTGACGTGGACCCGTCTCAGACTCCGGTCCATGAGCCTCCGGTCGCTGATCCTTTGCCCCACCAGACTCGGGTTGCCGATCCTTCGGCCTACGTGAGTCCGGTCCTAGAGTCTTCGTCCCAGAAGACTTCGGTCACAGGGTCTTCATCCCAGAAGACTCCGATCCCGGCGTCTTCTTCCCACGAGACTCTGGTCCTGCCGTCTTCTTCCCAGGAGACTCCGGTCCCACCATCTTCTTCCCACGAGACTCCGGAGGCTAGTGGCCCGAAGGATGGTAGCGAGGACACCTTTTCAGATGATAGCTACAACGGGGACAAGATGGTTGAGAAGGGCACGAAGGTCTACAAGCGTGGCGGTACAAAGTTCCCACCCGTGCCGAAGATGGTCGCCAGTGTCGCGTGCGAGACGGTGGCCGACATTGTGTTCCGTCGGTTTTGGGTAATTTCTCCTTTAGAGAATTAAAAATGAACACTACCTACCTAGTGATTGTACTCATCATTGTTGTCTTCTTTGATTGCAGACCTTCTATAGGGTTTCAGAGGGAGAATAGGAGGCCGTGGCTATGGTTGTCGAAGCCGAGTGCAAGCGCCTACTTCAGGACTTACGACACGAGGCTCGGGTGCAGGCCGTTCGAGACTACTACGCCTCGCAGGGTATTAGGAGGGCTAAGAAGAAGTGTCGCAGCAAGTTTCTGAGTAGGGATAAGTACTTGTCGGCAATTATACCTATTCTTAAGGCCTTGAACTTAGTTTTCTTGATTTGATTCGTAGCGCTGAAATTTCTCTTGACTCACTTAGGTGCCCCCGAGATGGTGTATCGATAAGATGGACTATTGGGAGGCGTTGGTGGATGCTTGGTGCTCTCCCGAATGGAGGCTCGAACACCAAAGGGCCAAGGATAAGCGCGACCAAATGGAAGGTGTGCCACACCATCAAGGGAGCTCCAACCTGTTTGAGTACGGGGATAACTGGGTATGTGGTTTGCCACATGATTCATGCAATTTCATTCTTCATAGTAGCATTTATCCTTTCCAAAATGACTTAATATGCTCAGTTAGTCAAAATGACATAATAACTACCTTGGATAGTTCATTTATGACATATATAGCTCTAAAATGACATAATAACCTTTAGACAGCTCTATAAAATGACTTAATATGCTTTATTTAGTTAAAAAATGGCATAACTACCTTCGATAGCTCAATAATGACTTAATATGCTTTAGTTAGCTAAAAATAGCATAACTACCTTGGATAGCTCAATAATGACATGTTTAGCTCTAAAATGACATAACAACCTTTAGATAGCTCTATAAAATGACTTAATATGCTTTAGTTAGTTAAAAAATGGCATAACTACCTTTGATAGCTTAATAATGACTTAATATGCTTTAGTTAGCTAAAAAATAGCATAACTACCTTGGATAGCTCCATAATGAGATAATTAGCATACTTTGGTCAAAAATGGCATAATAATCTTTCTTAGCTCCAAAATGACCTAAACTTAGCTTATTTTCCTCGAAAATGACATAACCTTTCTTAGCTCCAAAATGACCTATTTACATAGTAATATCATTCTTAATGCTAGCTTGAGCCCTAATTAACTAATATTTTGTTCCTCTCTCTCAGGCGCACTACCACAAGAAGCCTGTGCCTACTCTGTTCGACCTCTATGGCGTGGCCCATATGGCCCCGTACAAGAAGGCCAAGGCATTCACAGAGTCTGACCTAGATCATCTAGAGAACTTCACCAACATCTCCTCCCACCACAAGCTTGTGTAGTACAGAGACGAGGGGAAGGCAAGGAAAGGGAGGACTTTAACCCGAGCCAGGATCCTTTTGATACAGAGTTGGTGATGATATCTGGTGGCAGGAGGTCCTATGGCTCTCAAGCCATTGGTGATGGACTGATACGTTGTCCTAAGACTCTCCCACAGATCAAGAAGTGCTAGAGTAGCTCTGATCCCGAGATAACGCCTCGTGCACGGCCCGCGGAGCTCGCTGTGGCGGTTAGTTATACGGACTCTCTGACCTTTCCTCCATTACATTGTGTGTGCGTCCGTCGATGATTACAATGCTAACGAGGAGTGTTGTGTTGCAGCCAGCGGTTCAGAAAGAGAGATTGAAGACCCAGGAGCTTTTGGAGGAGGCAAAAAGGGAGGCAGCGGAGAGGGAGAGGGAGAGGGAGGAGAAGACGGCTAAGCTGTTGGAGGAGGAGAGGAACCAGAACGAGGCATCTCACCGGGCCCTATACGAGCTCATCATGGTATGTTTCTTGTGCATTTAGCCCAATCATGCACGTAATGTTCGCATTACTAACTAATATGGCTGACTCGTGAGAACCAAATGTGCAGACCATGTGCGAGAAAAACGGTCAGGCCCCTCCACCGATGCCCTAGATTGCTCCGACGGGCATGGTGAGTTTGATTTGAATGGTCCTTAGTTACTACTATTCACATTTCAGTTTGCATCATGCTAATGAGACATTATTGGAAATGATCTTTGGTTCAGCATGGCTCCCGACAAGCATCGACCAATCCTTCCACGTCTGCCAATGCCGGAACCCTGACCAGTCCTTCACCTCCGTCTGCCAAAGGCGCATCCCGACCATTCCTACATGTCGGTGTCAAAACCGGCGGATCTCGGGTAGGGGGTCCCGAACTGTGCGTCTAGGCGGATGGTAATAGGAGGCAAGGGACACGATGTTTTACCCAGGTTCGGGCCCTCTTGATGGAGGTAAAACCCTACGTCCTGCTTGATCAATATTGATGATATGGGTAGTACAAGAGTGGATCTACCACGAGATCAAGGAGGCTAAACCCTAGAAGCTAGCCTATGGTATGATTGTTGTAATGGTTGTTGTCCTATGGACTAAAACCCTCCGGTTTATATAGACACGGAGAGGGCTAGGGTTACACAGAGTTGGTTACAATGGTAGGAGATCTACATATCCGTATCGCCAAGCTTGCCTTCCACGCCAAGGAAAGTCCCATCCGGACACGGGACGAAGTCTTCAATCTTATATCTTCATAGTCTTGGAGTCCGGCCGATGATGATAGTCCGGCTGTCCGGACACCCCCTAGTCCAGGACTCCCTCAGTAGCCCCCGAACCAGGCTTCAATGACGACGAGTCCGGCGCATATATTGTCTTCGGTGTTGCAAGGCGGGTTCTCCTTCAAATTCCATGTAACTGCCGAACAGTGTCCGGCTCCCTTACAGATGTTGCGCTCCTTGGCTTCCACGCCCAATAATGGCCTTCTTCCACGCGTCGCACGAATGCGAAAAGCCAGGGTATCTTTTATGCTTTACCCCCTAGCTGCGCAAATAATCTGCCTATAAGAGAGGCAGGAATCCAGATCCAAATCACACCATCTTCCTTCCGCGAGTACTCATCGGAGCGCTTCTGACCGAAAATCCATTCCATCATGGACCGTCGACGCGGCTCCTCTTCTCGTGCTCCCAGCCCTCCGCCAGGAGATTGGAGGAGATGTTCTGTTCCGCAGAGCGAGCTGGTGATGCTCCAAGCGGAGGGATATCTTCCTCCGGCCTTTATGGTCCCGGTTCGAGCCGGGCTGGCCACCTACAAAGGTGGGAAGCAAGCGGAGGCCACCCCTAGTCCCTCTAAAGGGGAGCGGGTATGCTTCATCCCCTATCTAATAAGGGGGCTTGGATTTCCTGTACATCCTTCCTCCGCGGGCTTCTGGAGTTCTACGGACTCCAGCTCCATCACCTAACGCCCGCCTCTATTCTGCATATCCCGGGTTTCGTAGCTCTTTGCGAGCTATTCCTGGGCATCGAGCCCCATTTTGCGCTATGGAAGAGGCTATTCTGCCTCGTACCCCGCTCTTACGAGGGGTCAATATATCAAGTGGGCGGTGCCGAAATATGGCGCATCGCCGGGACCGGATATCTATCCGGAACCCCTAAGAAGGCGTCCGAAGACTGGCCTTCGGAATGGTTTTATGTAGAAGATGCTCCACTGCCGGACCCAGTACGGATCGGCCTCCCGGAGTTTAGCAATGCCCCTCTGAAGAAACGCCTAAGTTGGCGCCCGCGGAGCCCTCAACTGGAGGAAGACAGGGGCGTCCATTATTTGATGGGCCGGATAAGGTTGCTGGCCCATTCCGGATTGACCATGATTGGAGTCATGGCCACGTGCATTATGCGGGGGGTGCAGCCGCTGCAATATAGGGGCCACCCTATGTGGGATTTCAACGGGGAGAATGATGCCACCCGTCATCGCCGCAAAGGGCCGGAATCGGCCGGAGATCTGGTGAAGATTCTGTCTAGCTTGTACAAGGGGGAGAAGGAGGACTTCCTCCAGACGAGCCCATTGAATGGGTTCTCCATGAATAACCCTCAGAGTTGGGTAAGCAGACGTTTATTTATCCGACCCGCGCTTTGAAAGTTAAGTACCTTATTTTATGGTTTGGACGCAGGAACTGCGCCGGACTGTGGAGAGCATACATAGTCCGGCCCCACAACCCGAGGATCCGGGAAGATCCCTTGATCCGGCCTCCGAGGAGGATCCGTACATACAGGTGGAGCTAATTGACGGGGTGTTCCACCAACTCAGTATGGACAACGCTTTAGTCGCCATTACGGCCGACCACCCCGGCTTATCACCGGCTTCCCAGGTACTTATGACCGAAGTCCTGACACCATTACTCCATCCTCGCGCATTTCTGACCACCGTACACAACAGTGTCTTGTAGGAGGTGCCTTCAAGGCGGGAAGCCGAACCCGCAGCGGCTGACCAACAGAGGTCAGTCCGGCCCCGCAGGCGGAAGAGGGGTGCGGTACGAATCGAAATGTCACCGCAACGGTATAGCTCGCGACCATCACTTAGGACAAAGTTCCTAGGAGGTGTATTAATGCTCATGACTTTTTCAGGAGAAAGAGCGCTCGCCGGACTGTGGACGGAGAGGTTGCCAACCAAGCCTCTGCCAGCCAGGCTCCAACACCTGGTCCGGAGGGGGAGGCGAGCGCAAGGCGCGAGCCGGATACTCCTCCAACGGAGGATGCCGACAGGCTGTCCGCCACCAGGTCTGAGGTGGAGAGTGCCATGAACCATAGGCGTCGCCGGACAGTTTTTAGTGACGCGTGCTTCTCCCCTGAGGCGTTGAATGCCTTTAACACGGGAGACGCGCACCTCCGTGCCGCTCGAGATGGTTTGACCAGAGCCACGGAGCAGTATGTAAAAGGCATACAGGTAAGAGATTTTAATAGTGGTATATGCTAGTAACCCCCAAGACTTAAAGTAGTTAGAGTAACTGATTTAAGGATCATTTGATATGCAGGGTCTTATAGAGAAGAATACCCAATTGTCTCAGGAGCTACAAGAGTGCAAGGCCCAACTTGAGGCTGCACTAGCTGCCGTTGAAGGAGGTACAGAGACCCCTTCTGGTAACACATTATTTCGAAAAAGATAAGCGGTGTGCGGCGTATGTATAAATCTGACAATGATATTGCAGATGTTGCCGGACTTGATCCGGACAAGCAACAACTACTGCGCCAACTGAAGGCCGGTGAGAGGGTGCTGACGAAGGTGCAGCAGGAGAGGAACAAACTCTAGGATGCCCACACCCAGCTAGGAGAAGAGCTAAAGGGTGTTCGAGCCGAGCTGTCTGGCTCCGTGAAGGAGAATCAGAGGCTTCGTCGCGGCATCTATAGTAAGTGCTTGAGCGAACTCCTTTGAAAAGAAGAGTTCGGTGAGGAAGTCAATTGACAAAAATATGTCTGTAGGTGCGCTCACAGGTCGCCCTGCGGACGAAATGCCCATTTCAACGGGTGACCAACTTCCCGAGCTGGTGCAACTGCTCGAACGTGTTCGGCAAGCGATGAATGGCGTCGTCCAGGCCCTGTGGCCATCCGTCTCCCTACCCGAGGGCCTTGGAGAGCTTGCGGAGAAGCTTCAGGGAGCGCGGCAGCGCTTCTGTTTATGGAAGATATCAGCCTGCCGTCAGGGTGCCAGGGAGGCCTGGGCCATGGTGAAGACGCGGTACAAGAAGGCGGATCCAAACCACATGGCCGAGGTCGGACCTGTGGGGCCCGATGGGAAGGAGATCCCTGTGAGCTTAGTGTACGACCAAGTATAATTGGCCGCTAAGTTTTCCCAATGGGACTGTAAATTAGACAGCCTGTTAGAAGGGATTGAGGAGGAGTACAGTCAATTGATTTGACGCTGTATTTAAAATGACATATAAAATGCCTTCTAGCCAGATTGTAGATCGTTTGTCTTTGCCGACCTTTTCGCTTCGACCTCGGGACCCTAGAGTCCGGAGTGTGTCCGAATACCTTCTCGGTTATGACAAAACCGGGGCATGCATGGAGACCAGGCATAGGGGTCATTAGTGCTTTATCAGACAAGTGCCCAACTAGTTATGTTATATTACATCGTTAGTAAGAAACATCTTCCAGGGAGAATAGTTCCGTTAAGGGTTCCTTTCCCTGGGAGGCATGCCCTAAAGTGCATGTCCGGACTGCGAAAAAGAGCAGGAAAACATCTGGGCGCAGGTAAATAAATAGGTAAAAATCATCTTTCAAATCACCGACCGAATATTCCCTTAAGAACGCTAGCTTTCGGCTTCACCCAGTCTGAGGTACACATCCGGCTGACCCGGCAGTAACAATAGCAGAGGTGCTCCCTTTACCTCCTAGCCGAACAATCGGGAACGTAGGGGTAAGCACAGGAGCCAGGCAACCCAGCTTGGCCAAAACTTAAGTCATATCGATGCATATAATGGTGAATAAAAGGTACATGTGGAAGTTTGACACATGTGCTGGGCGTGAAGCCCGTATAATTTAAGCTTCTGTTAAAGAAGCCCCCAGGTATAATGAGTGCGGGTAGCACATCAAGTTTGTGCGAACAATGCGCAAATAGGCCTTCAAGGGTATTTATTAAAAAAAAGTGAGAGAAGAGAGAGAAACAAAAGACAGCTGAAGAGTGAAAAAAGTGGACGTAGGAAGGAGACGAACTCTTAGTTCGGCGCTAGGCGTAGAATCTTCGGAGGCGGGCTGCGTTCCATGGGTTCGGCTCGAGTCGGTTGTCCGATGCGTTCCGCAGACGGTATGCTCCGTCGGTCAGGACTTGGTCGATGATGAAGGGACCTTCCCATTTGGGCTTGAGCTTGTCCTTTTTCTTGTCCGGCAGGCGTAGAACTAGTTCGCCAACATTGTAAGTTTTAGCCCGTACTTCTCAGCTTTGATATCTTCGTGCCTGCTGCTGATAAAACACGGAACGGGCCTTTGCCACATCGCGTTCCTCCTCCAATGCGTCCAAGCTGTCCTGCCGATCCAGTTCGGCTTCTCTTTCTTCGTACATGCGCACTCGAGGTGAGTCATGGATTATGTCACAGGGCAAAACTGCCTCTGCGCTGTATACCATAAAGAATGGTGTGAATCCGGTAGTACGGTTTGGCGTAGTCCGCAGCCCCCAGAGTACGGAGTCAAGCTCCTCTACCCAGTGTGTGTTAGATTCTGTAAGGGACCGCACTAGTCTAGGTTTGATGCCGCTCATTATCAGACCATTTGCTCGTTCAAATTGACCGTTGGTTTGAGGGTGGTAGATTGAAGCGTAGTCGAGCTTAATGCCCATATTTTTGCACCAGAGTTTGACCTCGTCGGCTGTGAAGTTCGTGCCGTTATCGGTAATGATGCTGTGGGGGATGCCATAACGATGTACTACCCCGGATATAAAGTCTATCACTGGTCTGGACTCTGCCGTTTTAACTGGCTTGGCCTCTATCCATTTGGTGAACTTGTCCACCATGACCAGTAGGTATTTTTGCTTGTGGGTTCCCCCTTTGAGGGGTCCAACCATGTCAAGCCCCCAGACCACGAACGGGCAGGTAATGGGTATAGTTTTGAGGGCAGTAGGTGGCATATGGCTCTGATTGGCAAAGAGCTGACACCCGACGCATCTTTGGACTAAGTCCTGAGCATCTGCCCGGGCCATCAGGCAATAAAATCCTGTACGGAAGGCCTTACCTACAAGTGCCCGGGCTGCAGCGTGGTGTCCGCCTAGTCCAGCGTGAATTTCAGCCAGGAGATTTCGCCCTTCCTCTTCGGAGATGCACCTTTGAAGGACTCCGGTTGTGCTTTTATTATAAAGTTCTCCCTCATGGACCTTGTAGGCTTTAGATCGCCGAACTATGCAGTGGGCCTCATTTTGGTCTTCGGGAAGTTCTTGCCTGATTAAGTAGGCTAGGAATGGTTCCGTCCACGGGGCAATTACCACCATTATTTCGTGGGCTGAAGGTGTTATTTCATCGGCTGAACCGCCGATTATGTCAGATTGTTCTGTGTTGGGTGGTGCGGTTGTTTCCGGGTTGTTATTTCCAGACTCCTCTTCCCATAGTACGGATGGCTTAAAGAGCCGTTCCAGGAAGATGTTTGGAGGGACAGCGTCGCGTTTCGTGCCAATGCGTGCCAACACGTCGACTGCTTGATTATTATCCCGGGCTACGTGGTGGAATTCGAGTCCTTCGAACCGAGCTGACATTTTTAGGACAGCGTTGAGTTAGGCTGCCATTTTCGGATCCTTGGCGTCAAAGTCTCCAGTTACTTGGGATATTGCAAGGTTTGAATCCCCGCGCACCTCTAGGCGTTGAATGCCCATGGAGATTGCCATCCGGAGACCATGTAGGAGGGCCTCGTATTCAGCTGCATTGTTGGAGTCCGTGTACATTATCTGAAGTACGTATTGGACTGTGTCTCCAGTTGGGGACGTCAGTACGACGCCAGCCCCCAAGTCGGCCAACATTTTGGAGCCATCGAAATGCATAATCCAATTGGAGTATGCGCCATACTCTTTAGGGAGTTCGGCTTCGGTCCATTCAGCGACGAAGTCAGCCAAGACTTGCGACTTTATAGCTCGCCGAGGTTTATAAGTTATATCGAATGGTAAGAGCTCAATGGCCCATTTTGCAATCCTGCCCGTCGCGTCGCGGTTGTTTATAATGTCGTTGAGGGGCACTTCGGAGGCCACTGTTATCGAACACTCCTGAAAGTAGTGTCGAAGCTTCCGGGATGCCATGAACACCGCGTACACTATCTTTTGATAATGCGGGTACCGGGACTTGCAGGGAGTTAAGACAGTGGATACGTAGTACACTGGTTTTTGAAGAGGGAGTTTATGCCCTTCTGTTTCTCGTTCGACGACGAGCACCGCGCTTACAACTTGATGTGTTGCCGCGATGTATAGCAACATTGGTTCGCCCAGGTTAGGCGCGGCCAGGACCAGATTTGTTGCCAATATGGCTTTTATTTCTTCGAGTCCGACAGTGGCAGCATCCGTCCACTCGAAGTGATCGGTGCGCCGGAGGAGGCGATAGAGGGGCAATGCTTTTTCTCCCAAACGGGAGATGAAGCGGCTTAGAGCCGCCACGCATCCAGTAAGTTTTTGTATTTGTTTGAGGTCTTTTGGAATACCCAGCTGTGACAGAGCTCGGATCTTGGCTGGGTTTGCTTCAATTCCTCTACCGGATACAATGAAGCCCAGGAGCTTTCCGGCTGGTACGCCGAAAATGCATTTTTCTGGATTCAGCTTAATATCGTATGCTCGGAGGTTGTCGAATGTGAGCCTCAAATCGTCTACTAGAGTTTCGACGTGTTTGGTTTTGATGACTATGTCGTCTACGTATGCCTCTACTGTTTTGCCGATCTGGGTAGCCAGACATGTCTGAATCATGCGCTGATATGTTGTGCTGGCGTTTTTAAGTCCGAAGGGCATCGTGTTGAAGCAGAATGGTCCATATGGAGTAATGAATGCCGTTGCGGCTTGGTCCGCCTCCGCCATCTTGATTTGATGGTAGCCGGAGTATGCGTCGAGGAAGCACAATGAATCGTGCCCTGCAGTAGCATCGATTATTTGGTCGATGTGGGGAAGGGGGAAGGGATCCTTTGGGCAGGCCTTGTTGAGGTCTTTAAAATCGACACATAGGCGCCAGGATTTGTCCTTCTTTGGTACCATTACCAGGTTTGCTAGCCAGTCCGGATGTTTGATGTCTCTGATGAATCCGGCTTCCGATAGTTTGGCTAGCTCTTCTCCCATTGCCTGTCTTTTGGGTTCGGAAAATCGCCGAAGAGCCTGTTTGACTGGCTTGAATCCTTTTAGGATGTTTAGGCTGTGTTCTGCCAATCTGCGTGGGATTCCTGGCATATCTGAAGGGTGCCAGGCGAAGATGTCCCAATTCTCTCGAAGGAATTCTTGCAGTGCGGCGTCTACATCAGGGTTTAACTGTGTCCCGATGGAGGCCGTCTTTGTTGGGTCCGTTGGATGGACCTAGAATTTGACTATTTCATCCGCTGGTTTAAAGGAGGTAGACTTGGATCTCTTATCGAGTATCACATCGTCCCTATTCACCGTGGAGCGTAGCGTGGTGAGTTCCTCCGCCGCTAGGGCTTCGGATAGTGCCTCCAGGGCTAATGCGGCTGTCTTGTTTTCGGCGCGGAGTGCAGTGTCTGGATCACTTACGAGAGTGATTATTCCGCCGGGCCTGGGCATCTTAAGCTTCATGTACCCGTAATGGGGTATGGCTTGAAAATTTGTGAATGCCTCTCGTCCTAATATAGCGTGATATCCGCTGCTGAATGGGGCCACTTGGAACGTGACCTCTTCGGACCTGTAATTGTCCGGCGAGCCGAACACCACATCAAGTGTGATTTTTCCTGTGCAGCGTGCTTCCTGGCTAGGGATTATCCCTCTGAAGGTTGTGCTGCTTCGCTCAATGCGGCTCCATTCTATTTCCATTTTTTGAAGCGTTTCCTCGTAGATGAGGTTTAATCTGCTGCCGCCATCCATGAGTACCTTGGTAAGACGGAAGCCATCCACTATCGGACTGAGGACCAATGCGGCTGGTGCTCGGGCTGTTCGGAATTTAGGTTCGTCGCTGGCGTTGAAGGTGATGGCCGTGTCGCTCCATGGATTTGTTGTTGCTACCTGGTAGACTTCGGCGAGGCTACGGATTGTTCGTTTCCGCATATTATTTGATGCGAAAGTCTCGAAGACTGTTGACAACGTACTGGTACTGTTGGAGTGGTTCTCCGGGGCTAGAAGCTCTTCGCCACTTTTCGCCACCTGTCGCAGTATCCAACATGCTCGAAGGCTATGTGTTGGAGTGGCGCCTTCTGTATTGTGAATTTTACAGGGTCCGCTGAGCCATCCCTCCAGTACGGTTCCGTGCCCTTTATGGGGTTTTTGCTTTTTGGTTTTTATACCTGGTGCATGAGTGTGATGCACCCTTTTGTTTTGGACTGGGGTTGTATTCGGGGCCGGATTGTCCCAAGACTTAGTTTCGGTTTTCCGGAAACTTTCCATTGCACAGTACTTTCGTACTATGGACGCCAGATCGGAGAAGCGTGAAAGTTCATGACGACTGACGGCGTTCAAGATTCCCTCGTCCGTGCAATTATTGCAGAAAATTGAAATTGCGTTTTCCTCACGGCAGTCCTTTATCCTGTCCATGACCAGGAGGAATCTGGCCCAGTAATGATGTACTGTTTCGGCGGGCTCTTGCCGGATTTGAGATAGATCGCATATGTTTGGGTGGGTGGGTGGAATTGAGTCTGGAACCCTACCCATCTCGAGGCTCAAGGGCCAAAAAGTTTCTGGATTTGGAAGCTTGGATTGCTGGACGTTGTCCAACGAGTCCGGTCCGATGCCTGACTTTAGGTTCAGTGCTTGATCGACATCCGTCCCTCCGCGGGAATCCGGCATGGAGGGTTCGGGAGTCCGGACATAACTAGTTTTTAGTACAGAAGGGGAATCGCCGCTTTGTTCCTCTACCACCGCAACATGGTGGGTAACCTGGGGAGAGTTAATCTCTCTCAGATCGGTTTTAAGCCCAATCTGATTGTAGTCTATGGTGACCCCCAGGGCGGCAATGCGGTCCAGGAGTTCGTTTACAGAAGAGAGCTCCATCGGATCCAGCTGCTTGGTGAATTCTGAGCTGACGTGAAGATTGCTTCCGATGACCCGAGAGGTCATCGTCGATGTGTTGGCCGAACAGGCGGTCATGAGAAAACCACCTAGCCGGGTAGTGTGGCCAGCGGCCAAAGCTCCTTTGGTGATGGTTCCGTCTTTAAAGACGGGAAGAAGCATCCTTCTTGATCGCGACAGCACAGAGGAACTCTCAATGAAAGCACCAATGTCGGTGTCAAAACCGGCGGATCTCGGGTAGGGGGTCCCGAACTGTGCGTCTAGGCGGATGGTAACAGGAGGCAAGGGACACGATGTTTTACCCAGGTTCGGGCCCTCTTGATGGAGGTAAAACCCTACGTCCTGCTTGATTAATATTGATGATATGGGTAGTACAAGAGTGGATCTACCACGAGATCAAGGAGGCTAAACCCTAGAAGGTAGCCTATGGTATGATTGTTGTAATGGTTGTTGTCCTACGGACTAAAACCCTCCGGTTTATATAGACACCGGAGAGGGCTAGGGTTACACAGAGTCGGTTACAATGGTAGGAGATCTACATATCCGTATCGCCAAGCTTGCCTTCCACGCCAAGGAAAGTCCCATCCGGACACGGGACGAAGTCTTCAATCTTGTATCTTCATAGTCTTGGAGTCCGGCCGATGATGATAGTCCGGCTATCCGGACACCCCCTAGTCCAGGACTCCCTCACTACACCTCTGTGATAACGGTATTTTTCTTCTTATTTAGCATGTTTAGTCCATTTATGACATAATTTATCCTATTTAGTCCACAAATGACATAATAAGATGAAGAAAATCAAGGAAGAGGAAGGAAAGAAGGAATAGGAAGAAAAGAAGAAGAAGAAGAAGTTCTTCTTCTTCTTCTTCTTCTTCTTCTTCTTCTTCTTCTTCTTCTTCTTCTCCTCCTCCTCCTCCTCCTCCTCTTACTTGTTTTTATTCGTAAATGGCATCATAACCTTGCTAACCTCATAAATGTCATATACTTAGCTTGTTGTCCTCTAAAATGACACAATAAGCTTAGTTAGGTAAAAAAATGGCATAATTTGCTACGTTAGCTCAAAACTGGCATTTTTCTTCTTATTTAGCCTATTTAGTCCATTTATGACATAATTTAGCCTATTTAGTCCACAAATGACATAATAAGATGAAGAAAATCAAGGGAGAGGAAGGAAAGAAGGAATAGGAAGAAAAGAAGAAGAAGAAGAAGAATCTTCTGCTTCTTCTTTTCCTCATCTTACTTGTTTTTATTCGTAAATGGCATCATAACCTTGCTAACCTCATAAATGCCATATACTTAGCTTGTTGTCCTCTAAAACGACACAATAAGCTTAGTTAGGTAAAAAATGGCATAATTTGCTACGTTAGCTCAAAAATGGCACTTTTCTTCTTATTTAGCCTATTTAGTCCATTTAATTATGACATAATTTAGCCTATTTAGTCCAAAAATGACATAACAAGATGAAGAAAATCAAGGAAGAGGAAGAATAGAAGGAATAGGAAGAAAAGAAGAAGAAGAAGAAGTTTTCTTCCCCTTCTTCTTCTCCTTCTTCTTCTTCTTCTTCTTCTTCTTCTAGTTTTCTTCCCCTTCTTCTTCTAACTTTCTTGTTTCCCATTTTGAAGATTTAATTCACTATATGGAAGCTTGCATGGATGGAGTGCTTGTTTCTCTGTTCTTCTTTTTGTTTTTATCGAAGAATAATGTGGAACTTGATATATGGATGCATGTGTTGGATGAACATTGTGATGGTAGTGTTGGATGAACATTGTGATAGTAGTGTAAGATGTATGGATGAAACTTGATTTCTTATGTATGTATATATGTTGTCATCGATGGAGCTATGTGTTGCATAGATCATATGTCTGTTGTGCCTGTGAAAAAATATGTATATCTGTGTGTGAACTCCAGTGAAATTAAATGGATATAAATGAAAATAGGGGATATATAGCCTCTTTGCCGTCTGCTAGCAGACGGCAAAGAGTACATGTGGCAGCTTCCTATAGACACTGGGAGCACTGGCTGCCTATTTGGTTAGCTATGTCGTCTGCTAGCGGACGGCAAAAACCATTGAATCTTTGTCGTCTACTGGCGGACGGCATAGCTGGCCACGTGGTAGCTTCCCAGTGCTGGCCTAACTGAGCTCTTTGCAGTCCGCTGGCGGACGACAAAGACCTTTGAATCTTTGCCATCCACTGGCGGACGACAAATAGCGCTGTTAACGCCCTAACGGCTCTAACGCCACCCCACTGCCATCCGTTGTCTTTACCGTCTACTGGCCTCAGACAGCGGACGGCACAATCATTTGCCGTCCGTTTCGTGGAAGCGGATGACAAAGAAGGCCTTTGCTGGCACCTGTTCAGACGGACAGTTTGCCGTCTGTTGGGGGACGACAAAGATGTTTGCCGTCCGGGATCTATGCCTTTGCTGTCTGCCATGGCGGACGACAAAGAAGCTGATTCCAGTAGTGGAGGTTGTAAGAATATAACTGGAAAAAATGTTTGTTGTTTCTAGTTTCTCATCACTACGAGGCTCCTTGGGTTAGAGATAACTTTAGATGATAACATTGCTTGATAGTGTGAGATTTGAGTCAAAGTTAATCAATTATTTCATTTATGTTCTAGAAAGGCTTTTATCATTCCTTTAGTCTAGTAACAGATTTTATCACTAAAGGTTCCTTGTATGCTTTTTCAATGGGTGACTATCCAAATTTGATATAGCCAATGTTTTCAATAGATGCCTTCCACTTGTTTTAAATAGTTGAGACGAAGCAAAATAAATTGAAAAGGAGGATTACCCCCGGTATCTACATCAAGCGATGCATACAACCATTTATTTAGCCGAAGCAATGCCGTAATTATGTAACTACTTTGATGGCAAAATCAACGAACTCACATACTGAAAGTAGACATTCAGTTTACTTTTTTTAAAGGAAATCGGTGGGGGAAGCCCCCACAATGAGTTTTTTTTAAAATAATAAGAACCCAAATTCGCGCTCACGAGGACTTGAACCTGGGTGGCTGGGTTGTACATCCACTCCACTAGCCAAGTGAGCTAGGCTCACTTCCTCATTCAGTTTAAAATTGATTGTGTCTTTGAACTTAAAGCGATTTTGATTAGCATATGATCCTCCACCATGTCCCTTTGTTCAAATGTACTAATCTTGATCCAAGAGAGGTCAATCATAGGAAAAATAGGAGTTCAGACTCAACTGCACTATTGGTATCAAACCAATTTCTGCTCTCTTTCGAGGAAGATAGGGAGCAACGTGGCTGATCTGCTCAAGTTGCTGAAAGTTTTATATCAGTCGCTCGACGTTCAATAGCCTAATAGTTCTTTTTAATAACATAGGCCATACCAACTTATTTTCAGCATTGCCGTTGTCTTCCTCTATTAAACAACTCCTCTTGAAGTAATACAGTCATATTGCAGGAATCTCCATGGCATGGGATGCACAACTTGAATGCATTCCAAACAATCTCGCTGCTTTATGTCTGCATTGTCTTATAAAGGCGTTATGAATGGATTATGATATATTGAGCCTGATTAAATGTTACCCTTTAAAATCCGTCCACTCCATATATGTACTGACTTGTAGTACTATTTACATTCAAACTACAAGGCATCACGTCGTAGTAATTTTAAAAAATTCATGACAACTGTCTAAAAATATCAAAGCACTAAAAATTTTATTTTCATTTCTTCCATGTACATCTTATCTTCGGTGTTTTATGCTTCAAATGTTCACAATTTTCTAAACCATTTATTGAATAAATAGACAGCACGACAACGCGCGCCATGATGTCTACTGCACAACCTTCTTCTTGTAGACTCGTGTTGAGCCTTCAAGCGCAGAGTTTTGTAGGACAGTAAATATTTTCCCTCAAGTGGATGATCTAAGGTTTATCAATCTGTGGGAGGCATAGGATGAAGATGGTCTCTCTCAAACAATCCTGCAACCAAATAACAAAGAGTCTCTTGTGTCCCCAACACACCCAATACAATGGTAAATTGTATAGGTGCACTAGCTCAGTGAAGAAATGGTGATACAAGTGTAATATGGATGATATATATATATATATATATATATATATATATATAAAATCTAAAAACAATAAAATAGCAAGGTAACTAGTAACGAAAGTGAGCAAAAACGGTATTGCAATGCTTGAAAACAAGGCCTAGGGTTCATACTTTCACTAGTGCAAGTTCTTTCAACAATGATAACATAATTAAATCATATGGCAATCCCTCGACGTGCAACAAAAGTCAATCCAAAGTTCCTATCGCGGAGAACATGAGATGAAATTGCCTGTAGGGTACAAAACCACCTCAAAGTTATTCTTTCCGATCAATCCATTGAGCTATTCCTATAAGTGCCACAAACAACCCTAGAGTTCGTAGTAAAATAACACCATATGACGCACATCAATCAACCCTAATGTCACCTAGATACTCCAATGTCACCAGAAGTATCCGTGGGTCAATTATACGATATGCATCAAACAACTCCAGATTCATAATATTAAATCCAACACAAAGAACTTCAAAGAGTGCCCCAATATTTCTACTGGAGAAACAAGGACGAAAACATGCATCAACCCCTACGCATAGATTACCCAATGTCACCTCAGAAACCCGCGAGTTGAGTGCCAAAACATACATCAAGTGAATCAATAGAACACCCCATTGTCACCATGGGTATCCCACGCAAGACATACATCAAGTGTTCTCAAATCCATAATAGTATTCAATCCGATAATAGTGAAACCTCAAAGGTAAAACTCAATTCATCACAAGAAGATAGAGGGGGAGAAACACCATATGATCCAACTATAATAACAAAGCTCGCGGTACATCAAGATCGTGCCATATCAAGAACATGAGAGAGAGAGAGAGAGATCAAACACATAGCTACTGGTACATACTGATGAGTGATGACCCACAAGTATAGGGGACCAATTGTAGCCTTTTCAATAAGTAAGAGTGTCGTACCCAACGAGGAGCGGAAGGATGACAAGTGGTTTTCAGCAAGGTAATGTCTGCAAGTGCTAAAATTGCAAGTAACAAAGTAGTTTGATAGCAAGATATTTTGTAACAAGCAAGTAACAATAATAGTAAGAAAAATGCAGCAAGGTAGCCCAATCCTTTTGAGGCAAAGGACAGTGTCGGCGTTCTGGGAACGGGGGTACCCAGACTTGCCTGCCTGCGGCCTGCGGCGTGGCTCAAGGAGTGGCCCAGTACGGCCCATCTTCATCAACACATGCTCGAGACCCTCGCGAGGGGCCAAGCCTCGCAGGGCGGATGACAGGAGGCTTCCTCAGGTGCGGCCTCGTCAGGCTGGCTCGCAAGGAGGCGGAGAGATCAAGGCGGGGTACCTCACGAGGTGCCCATGACGCAAGCCATGACGACCAATGCCAGGCAGGCGCCAGACAGGCGCCGGCCTGCGCAGAGTCCTTGTTTCCCCTTTTGTGCAAAGGGGGCAAGCGCAGGCAAGGGTATGAAGCAAAGGCAACTGTTTCGGTGCAACAAGACCAAGACCGGCGGGATGGCAGAATGGAGGTCATCGTGGAGCCCAAGCCAGCGTCATCATCAGGGCCTTTTGGCAGGCGAGGACCAACTTTAGTCAGGATAAGTGTACTAGATGTTCCCCTTAAAAATGGCCAATTGTTGGCGCCCTTCCCGCTCAATATTTGGGAAGAGGCCCGGGGCCTTCGCCTATAAATAGGACTAGCCATCCACAGGGTAGGGGGGGATCTGATCGGATCGACATCTGAGACGTAGAGAGAGAGAGAGAGAGAGAAAGAGAGGCGACTGAACTCCCCTAGCAGTTCATCGCACCAACCAAGAACAGACCCTCGTGAGGCTGTTCTTCCCTTGTACTGCTCCTCATCAGCCCCAGAGGCAATCCACACACCACAAACTGGAGTAGGGTATTACACCACAATGGTGGCCTGAACCAGTATAAATCTCGCGTCCCTTGTGTTGTTCTTCGTGTAGTTTAGATCCCGGCGAGGCGGTGAGACATGGGTAGGCTGGGGGTGTGATCTCTGCGTGCACCCCAGTGTTCGAACCTCAAGGGTCTGCCGAAACCTGAAATCCGACATTTGGCGCGCCAGGTAGGGGTGCGCCGGAACTTTCCCTTCCCCAACCCGCTTTTCGTCAACACCGCGGTTCGCCCTCATGATGGGCAGCGTGCCGCCCGCTCCGGTCGCCGGCGCCAACATGGGGGCCGGGGGGCTCCGAGCCTTGGCCCCCGCCTTGCGGCGGGTGCAATGGCCGAACGAGTTCAAGCCAAAGATGCCACCGCGCTACAGCGGTGCGGCCGATCCGTTGGCTTTCCTGCTGGCCTACGAGGACGCCATCCTCGAGGCTGGGGGCGACGACAGGATCATGCCCAACTAGTTTCCCATGGCCCTCACTGATGTCCCGCGCATGTGGCTGCTCCACCTACCAACGGCTTCCGTGACCTCCTGGGGGGAGCTGCACGGCCTCTTCCTCGCCCAGTACGCTGCACCAGCGCACCCAGTCGTCGCAGCTCTCCTAGGCGGCTCGCATGCACCACCTTCAGGCCACCACATCAAGCCATTCATCTGCCAGATCGGCGCCGCTTTTGTGCCGCGCGGGGCGCCTCTGGGTTGGGCGGCACCTAAAGACGATCTGGCCTTTAGCTCAGATGATCACCCCTCCAACTCGGCCTGCTCGGGCGCGCTCCCAATGTTATGCACCCCCACCATCTACAACGTGGTGGTCACCAAGACCCTCATCAATGGCGGCGCTGGCCTCAGCATGCTCTCAGTGGAGGCCTTCAGCCTTCTCCACGTACCGCTGGAACGGCTGCAACCCAGCAGGCCCTTCTTGGGCGTCGGAGGTAGCTACACCGGCTCCCTGGGGCAGATCCGCCTTCTGGTGACCTTCGGCACCTATGACAACTTCCGCACGGAGCTAATCGACTTCGACATCACCCCCATCAGCCTCCCATACAACGCCATCCTTGGCTACCTGGCGCTAGCCCGGTTCATGGCCGCAACTCACCCGACATACAACCTCATGAAGATGCCCGGGAGTAGCGGCGTCCTCACCTTGTCTAGGGACACCGGGGACGCGTTACAAGTGCTCAAGCTCGCTTTCAAGGCCGCGGCGGCGGCGCAGCCCACCGACTCAGACGCCTCTGAACCCAAGGGGGCTGCACCGGCCAAGAAGAAGCAGCTATTCACTCAGGACAAGGCGGAAACCAAGCAGGTACTGGTTGATGAGGACGGATCCACCAGTGCCACCTTCACCAGAGGTGCCAGGCCTCGAGGCTGGCGAGGATCGATCGCTCTCCCCAGGGAGCGAGGCACCAGATGGATGGGTCATGTACTTCAACGGGGCATTCTCCCGATACGGCGCAGGGGCTAGTGCGGTACTCGTATCCCCCACTCAAGACAAGCTCTACTACGCCGTGCAACTTTGTTTTCAGGACGGGGAAAATGTCTCCAAGAACATAGAAGAATACGAAGGCCTGATGGCAAGCCTGAAGGCAGCCGCCCTGGGGGTGAAGCGCCTCACCATAAAGGGTGATTCGCAGCTCCTTGTCAACTTCTCCAACAAAGTATACGAACCAAAGGATGAGCACATGGAAGCCTACCTCGCGGAGGTCCGCAGGATGGAGAAGCAGTTTTGGGGGCTGGAGTTGCAGCATGTGCCTCGCGGCACCAATCAAGAGGCTGATGACATCGCAAAAAGGGCATCCAGGCGGCTACCTTAGGAGCCTGGCGTATTCGAGGAGCGGCTCTTCAAGCCCTCGGCGATGCCATCACTATCAAGCACGGCGCAACCTCGGGGGAGCTCCCCCAGCCACTTGCCTCGGGAGCCCCGGTCTGCGGCCCGACATCAGGAGCGCGCCTGCTCCTGGCGCTGGAACCTCAGGAGGGGTGCTGGATCACGGAGCTCAGGAGTTACCTGACGCAAGGCACGTTGCCGGAAAAGGAGGAGGAGGCGGAGCATGTGGCACGGCAGGCCACAACATGTTGCCTTAAGGATGGGGAGCTCTACCGAAGACGACCGAATGATGTGTCTCTATGTTGCATTTCCAGGGAGCAAGGAAAGGAGCTACTAGCAGACATACATGGTGGCGACTGTGGGCATCACTCATCGTCACGAACTCTCGTCGGCAAGGCATTCCGCAGCGGGTTCTATTGGCCCACGGCACTCAATGACACTACAGAACTCGTGAAAGCTTGCGAGGCCTGTCAGTTCCATGCCAAACAGATCCATCAGCCGGCGGGAGGTCTGCAGACTATACCCCTCTTGTGGCCCTTCGAAGTCTGGGGACTGGATATCCTAGGCCCGTTCCCTCGGGCGCCAGGGGGCTACCGCTACCTCTATGTTGACGTGGACAAGTTCACCAAGTGGGCTGAGGTGGAAGCTGTCCGCACCATCCCCGCAGGCTCCACGGTCAAGTTCATCAAGGGCCTCGTGAGCCGATTCGGGGTGCCGAACCGTATCATCACCGACAATGGTTCGCAGTTCACCAGTAACCTCTTCAAAACATATTGTGCTAACCTTGGAACGCAGATATGCTATGCTTCAGTGGCGCACCCGCGAAGCAACGATCAGGCCGAGTGAGCCAACACGGAGGTCCTGAGGGGCCTCAAGACCAGGACCTTCAAGAAGAAGCTCGAGGCCTGCAGCAGGGGCTGGTACGACGAGCTCCAGTCCGTGCTATGGTCAATCCGCACGACCGCACCCAAGCCGACTGGCGAGACCCCGTTCTTTCTGGTTTATGGAGCTGAAGTCGTTCTCCATCACAAGGTCAGACGTTGTTCCGCATGGGTCCTGGCGTTCGACGGAGCGTAGCAGGACGCCATGCGGGGGACGGATCTCTTGCTGGGGGAGGAGCATCACCGAGAAGCCGCGCTGCGGGCAGCAAGGTACCAACAAGCACTGCGGCGATACCACGGCCGCAACATCCGCCCCAGGACTCTCGAGGTAGGGGACCTCGTGCTTAGATGGGTTCTCTCTAGGGAGGGGCTGCATAAGCTCTCTCCCATGTGGGAGGGCCCGTTTGAGGCTGTTCATGTTTCCAGGCCCGGCTCCGCACGCTTGGAGACCCAGGAGGGGGTGCCCATCCAGAACGCATGGAACATCCAACACCTCCGAAGGTTTTACCCCTGAAAAAGGCCCGGTGTCTGTGAAGAAGGCGAATGCCTGTGAAGTTGCAGTGTTTTGGGAAAAGGCCCGGTGCCTGTGAAGAAGGCGAATGCCTGTGAAGTTGCAGTGTTTTGGGAAAAGGCCCGGTGCCTGTGAAGAAGGCGAATGCCTGTGAAGTTGCGGTGTTTTGGGAAAAGGCCCGGTGCCTGTGAAGGAGAACGCCTGTGAAGTAGCTGTGTTTTGGAAAAGGCCCGGTGCCTATGAAGAAGGCAAACACCTGTGAAGCTCGCCGCCCGTGACACTCTCACGTAATAATGAGTGGGGCTGTACACACCCCGGAGTCTCCGGAGTGCCGCCCTCGGGCCTCGGGGGCTCCCGCCCACGCCCAGTGGTAGCACTTAGCTCCGCGCTGGTGAGAAGACGTCGAAGACTAGACTAGGTGCCGGACGCGGCTTCTTTCATTTGCTTTCCGCAGTTGGCATGTTTGTTCCTATTTGAAGTTTTTCTGAAGTTGTTGCCATTTCGGGCTCGCGACTCTTCCATTTCACTTGTTCGTTTCGTTTTCTCCCGCGCAAAGTCTCACGAGGGGGGAGCGTGGGCACCCTCGCAAGTGTTTTTCTGCCCAGTAATTTGGAACTTCCCTGATTCGAGTCCGCTGCGGGAGCACCCCTCCCAGTCCGTGCCTCACGGGCATCACGACACGATCACGGGGTTTCGGGTTGGTTCCCCTCACTACCAAGGCTGGAGACTACCCCTGCTGACTAAACTCTGCAGGACACAAGGCGCAAGAGGAGGCACTGGCCTCGGGAGGCGAGGACCGCGACGAGCCCCCTAAGATAAGTGATTTTCACGCATAGGCACACAGAATGAAAACATAGCGCATAAGTAGTGGAAACCACACACCAATTAAAACAACAACAGTTCAGCACACCCCGCGGGGCAACGGATTACATTCTTTTCGTGTAGGAGAGAAAGGAAAGCAAAAGGGGGATGACTTGCTCGGCGCCAGCTCTCAGCGAAGGCTCGTATTGCCTTCGGAGCTCAGCTGGATTCCGCCTCCCGCTTCACCAGAGTGCGGCGGCGGGCCGACCCGCTGCCATCTCCCAGACGAGAGCGACGATGAGGGGGCTGGTCGCAACCACCACTGGAGGAGCTGCTACCCGAAGGGGAGTCGCCGGAGCTTGGCGGATCTTGGGCCCCGCTGCCCGCGCGTCCTCCGCCCCCTTCACCCCGACCAACGCCGGGGCTGGGCCGCGGCCGCGGTCATCGTATTCGGGGCAGCATCCGGCACGGCGGCTGTCTTCCCCGAACACCCTCATGCAGAGGGTGGCGTCGCTGTCGAACTTGAAGTGCAGAGTGCAATGTCGGCGCAGGCCGCGCGCGCGGGCAAAAGTTTGCCAGCCACGGGTCAAGGCCGCCTCCCGGGCGGTGGAGACCTCTAGGGTAGCCCAAGAGGCCCTGCTGCAGCAACCATCTGCCTGAAGCCAAAGGCCGCCGGGGGCACCAGCCGGAAGCTCACCTATGAAGAAACGGGGAAGATGGAGCTAGGTGCCGGTCGGGTCCGCCAACCACACGAAGAACTTCGGCAGCACCTCCGTCGAGCGGAAGCGCGACCTTGGGGGTCGCGCAGCCCCAGCGTACCTGTCGGTGTCAAAACCGGCGGATCTCGGGTAGGGGGTCCCAAACTGTGCATCTAGGCGGATGGTAACAGGAGACGAGGGACACGATGTTTTACCCAGGTTCGGGCCCTCTTGATGGAGGTAAAACCCTATGTCCTGCTTGATTAATATTGAAGATGTGTGTTACAAGAGTGGATCTACCACGAGATCAAGGAGGCTAAACCCTAGAAGCTAGCCTATGGTATGATTGTTGTAATGGTTGTTCGTCCTACGGACTAAAGCCCTCCGGTTTATATAGGCACCGGAGAGGGCTAGGGTTACACAAAGTCGGTTACAATGGTAGGAGATTACATATCCGTATCGCCAAGCTTGCCTTCCACGCCAAGGAAAGTCCCATCCGGACACGGGACGAAGTCTTCAATCTTGTATCTTCATAGTCTTGGAGTCCAGCTGACGATGATAGTCCGGCTGTCCGGACACCCCCTAATCCAGGACTCCCTCAGTAGCCCCTGAACCAGGCTTCAATGACGATGAGTCCGGCGTGCATATTGTTCGGCATTGCAAGGCGGGTTCCTCCTCCGAATAATCCATAGAAGATTTGTGAACACCAGGATAGTGTCCGGCTCTGCAAAATAAATTCCACATTCCACCGTAGAGAGAATAATATGTACACAAATTCAATCTGCTGACGTATTTTGTGGCATGACGTCACACCACTACCAAGCCTTTACTTGAATCGTTTTTTATTATACCACCTCAGCGCGTTTAGTGAAGCGGTTTCCTTGGCACGTCTTGTCGAAGCAGAGATCGTGTTCCCCTTATTCCGGGATTCCCATCAATACGGACGTGGGTAACCCAACCTCGCCATTGATGGTGGCGCTTGGGGGATAAGCGAGTTTTACCAGGCCGGTGGGGACGCATAGTCTTCGTCCGCCCATATATAAGGGGATAAGGATCCGCCTTTTTAGCTACGCCTTCTTCCTCCTTTGCTTATCCGTCTTCGCGCACTCGAGCTCCAGTGCCCAAGTTCACACATCTCGTCTCAACCTTCTCCAGTCATGTCCGGAGCGGGAGGCAAGTGGATGGCCTTCTCCGGCACGGAGGGGCACATCGAAAGGCTGCGCGGTGCCGGATACCTGTCCAGCGACATCGCGCACTGTCTCCCCAACAAGGGGCAGCTCATCCCCACCCCCAGGCCCCATGAGAGGGTGGTCTTCCTTCCCCATTTCCTCCGCGGACTGGGCTTTCCAATTCATCCCTTTGTCCATGGGCTCATGTTCTACTACGGCCTGGATTTCCACGATCTGGCGCCAAAGTTCATCCTCAACATCTCGGCATTTATCATCATGTGCGAGGCCTTCCTCTGCATCCAGCCCCACTTTGGCTTGTGGCTCAAGACCTTCAATGTCAAGCCGAAGGTAGTAAAGGGGAACCAGGCAGAGTGCGGGGGTGCCATGGTGGGTAAGATACCCAAAGTCGTCTGGCTCGAGGGCGCCTTCGTGGAAACCATCAAGGGATGGCAATCGGGGTGGTTCTACATCACCGAGCCACGTGACCCCAAATGGGTAGCGGCCCCCGAATTTAGATCTGGAATCCCCACGCGGCTCACCTCTTGGAAAGAGAGTGGCCTGACCTGGGGCGATTTGGAGGAGCTGACTGGACTCCAAGCCTGTATCCAGAAGCTGGTGAACAAGAAGCTCAAGCTTGTCAACGTGGTCCAAGTCATGCTCATCCGCCGGATTCTCCCGTGCCAAGAACGGGCATTTAAACTGTGGGAGTTCAATCCGGCACAGCACCAAACCTTGAGCACGCTCTTCGATACTAGGTACGAAGATGCCTGGAAGGTGCTCTTCAAGGGCGCCGAAGCTCCCGCATCCGCCACTGAAGATCGCGGATTTCGCTCGCAGCGTCCAGCTGACGAGGTAAGTGATTCTACCCCTTTATGGGACACTTGTTTTTAATAGTTCGACCTTACGCGGGATTTAATCTCCCCTTTCCTTGGACAGGACTGGGTGAAGAAGGCCGAGCAGATTATCTGTCCGGCTCCCATGCCAGAAAACCCAGTAGACGCCCGTCTAGCAGGGCTGCTGGTTTCGGCACCGCATGTGGTGCCGGAGAAGAAGGCCAAGAAGGAGGCCACGGGTACTCGAAAGAGTTCCCGTTTTCAGGTGTCCGATGACTCCGAGGCGGACTCCTCCCCAGAAGGCGAGGAGGAGAACGAAGGCTCTCCCCTGGACGGGGGAGAGAGGAAGAGGAAGGCTTCCCCAACGGGGGAAGCCGAAGGGTCCAAGAGAGGAAGGACCCTTCCTCCGGACAGCTCCGCCAACGCCAACGACGGCGACGAGGAGTGGCCCTCAAGGGCCAAGCCCCTGGCAAGATCGTAAGTATCCGGATTCCTGAGCGATTTGTAATTTCTTTTTTGTGCCACGTAGTGTCCTTCTAACGCCGCATACTATCTGTAGCCCGGCCGAGGAGGACCTTCCCGCTTCATCCAGCGGGTCCTTGGCCCCGTCGGATGTAGATTCCATTCCGACCGCCTCCACCCCTCGCGATGCTGAGGACGCCGAGGTGGGATCCCAGGAGGGGACCCGCCAAGAGGGGGAGGCTCTGGAGGTGCCACAAGGCAACTTCCCGGACTTCGCGCCGGACTCCGTGCCGGAACCCGCAGTGGTTCCGGAGTCCGGCAGGCGGCCCCTTCGCAAGAAGGGCAAGACCGTGACACCGGCGGCCTCCGTCCAACCGGAGGCGCCGGACAACTTGTTGGAGGCGCTCAACGAGGCTTCCATCAAGGAAGAACACCGCACTATTATGAGTGCGGTGATTCAGAAGGTTCAGCTCACCAAGAGCAGGCTGACCGAAGCTTGCAGCAGCCTTCTAACAAGCTTTGAGGTAAGAAGTTTAAAATATGTAATGTGATACCGCATAGACAGTAGCCCCTGATGCTCGGTTCGGTGTTCGAAAAGAAAAACCGGACTGAGGATCTAAAAAAGATATACGCAGGAGTGCTAAAAATTATGTCAATATGGGTTTGCAGGCTGTGCTGCTGACCTCTGCCGCACTGACTGCGGAGGTCGGTGCTTTGAAGCAGGACCTCGAGCGGTCCGAGCGAGAGCTCGGCCTTGCCAAGAAGCAGCTCGAGGACAAAGAAGGTGAGTAACACCACTTTGAAATTTGTACCTTACAGAAAAGGATTTTGGTTGCAATAGAAATAACAAGGATAACGTGGGTACTGCAGGGGCCACGAACAAGGTGGCAACCCTGAAGGAGCCCGTGTCCGCGGCCGAATGCAATGCGGCCGCAGAACGGGCTGAGCGAGAGAAGCAGGAGGCGCGGGTGGCGGAGGTGCGGCAAGAGCTCCAGGCTCTCATGGAAAAGCATGAGGGTTTGGAGCGCGACTCAAAGACTCGAGAGTCCGAGCTTGCCTCGGCTCTTGAAGTGCCAAAGCCGCCAAGGCCGAGGCCCATAAGTCCCTCCAGGAGATTGAGGCGATGAAGAAGATAGCGGCGGGTAAGGCATTTTTCATGCAAAGCAAGCATGTGAATGTAAATTACCTATTACTTACCCGAATTCGGAGCTCTCCAGGGGCGTTTGCAGATCTGCCTCACAGTGTGTCCGATGCCGCCGCATTCTACTGGGCCGAGGAGGGGAGCTCAACGGAGAAGGTCTTCTGGTCTCAGCATGCTGAGGCCGGACATCCGGTGCCCCCTAGCGACCAGCTGAAGCAGCTGGTCGAGCTCCACAAGGTAGCCGAGCAGGCCATGAAGGGCCTTATAGTCTGGTTGTGGCCTGGAGGGGCCATGCCTGGGAGCTACTTTGGCCTCGTGCAGCGGCTGGTGGATGCGTGCCCTTGGGTGGAGGTCATCAAGCGCTCCGCCTGTATTGAAGGTGCCCGTCGGGCCCTTGCCCGCGCAAAGGTGCACTGGGGCAGGCTGGATGCTGAGTGGCTTCTGACGGACGCACCGCCGACGGGCAAGGAGTATCGTACGCCCGAAATGTACTATAAGACTGTCCTAAAGGGTGCCCGCAAGATTGCAGATGAGTGCCTCAGAGATGTATTTCTTGAGTAGACTCGCAATGTGTTATCCTGTGCGCTGAAAACTTTGTTCATATGCGCTAAGCAACACTTGTTTGATTTAAAATATTACCTTCTGTGCGGCCGTTTATCTAATCTGAGAGATGGCAAGTCGTCGGCTTCAGCCCCCATGCCACGAGTGCTGGGGTGTTCGGGATAAACTTGAGCGCTCTTGTTCCCATTTTTGGGTCCATCTAGGGAGGCGCTCAACACAACGAACAAGGCAACCAGACTTATAATGCTTGAACACTCTCACTTAGCCATAGAATTCTATAATTTTAAATTTTGGCGAAGCCCCTAGTGTTCAGAAGACCGAATTCAAGGCGCTATCCATGCCTTGGCCGGACATAGCCGGTTCCTCGCTCTAAGCGGCGTAAGTCTTTAAGGACTCGAAAAGACCTCTCGAACAGCGACCAGCTCTCGCCTTATCATGACGGTCAGTTTTAGCTTTCTCCACTGAGGCGTTAACCCATCTCAACTGGGGCGCAATCGCAGTGGTTCTCCCAGTGCTACCTTAGCCGACCGAACGGAACGTAAGGTACCAAAACATGGGAGCCGGGCAAACCCAACTATTGACTCAAGACATGATTCGGAGCTGATGCATATAGTGCTATAAGTTCGGGGTGCCGCACTTGTGAAAGTGTTCGGACTTCACACCATAATGCGGGGAACATAAGCCCATGGTGTATTCTGCCGTACTGAATTGTACGGATGCAAGATGTCATAAGCGAACATACATATATAAATAAAGGGAATGCAACTATAAGTGAAAAATGATGCATTGTTTATTCGAGAAGTTCTGCTGTGAGTGCAGAATGATACAAATAGTGTGGTAAGCAAGGGTTTGGACTATTAGACATGTCCCCCTCCAGGGATAGGCTGCGGAATGGTGTAATAAACAGATTTAATGCTCGTAGTGGAGACCACCTGAGAGTTCGTCGTAGCCCTGGTTCCTCCCTGGCTGTTGCATCATGGGTTCGGCAGATCTACTGCCGGACAGGGCCTCTTGTAAACGGAGTCCTGTGGATAAAATAAGAATAATAATAAAAAAGGAAAGAAAAAGGTCGACACACTTAGGAGCCCCTGGCGTGGTTGAGCCGCACTCTGGGCCTGTCGTGGTCGTGTCCCCCCCCTATGCCCAAGGTATCTCCAGAGCGTAATGATGTACGCGGGGAGCTTGTCTTACAATCATGTAAGGGCTGGGGTTGGGGCCGCATTGCTACGCGTACTCGGAACGCGCCAGGTGGTCTTGGTGTATGTTACTCCGGGCGCGTTTAATCCCGTCCGGTCTTTTAACGGCCGGACTCGAAAGTTGCCTTAAGAGGCTGTTCTGAACTTCTGCCGCGAGAGCCGCTGTGTGTTCCTCCGTTCGGAGGGAGCGTTCAGTGTTTCCGTTGACCGTGATGACTCCACGAGGGCCTGGCATCTTGAGCTTGAGGTATGCATAATGCGGCACCGCATTGAACTTTGCAAACGCGGTTCATCCGAGCAGGGCGTGATAGCCGCTGCGGAACGGGACTATGTCGAAGATTAACTCCTCGCTTCGAAAATTATCCGGGGATCCGAAGACCACTTCCAGTGTGACCGAGCCCGTACAATTGGCCTCGACACCTGGTATGACGCCTTTGAAGGTCGTCTTTGTAGGTTTAATCCTTGAGGGGTCTATGCCCATCTTGCGCACTGTATCCTGATAAAGCAGGTTCAGGCTGCTGCCGCCGTCCATGAGGACTCTAATGGGGTGAAATCCATCGACGATTGGGTCTAAAACCAATGTGGCGAATCCGCCATGGCGGAAACTGGTGGGGTGGTCCCTTCGATCAAAAGTGATCGGGCAAGAGGACCATGGATTGAACTTCGGGGCGACTGGCTCCATCACATATATGTCCCGAAGTGCACGCTTCCGCTCCCTCTTAGGTATGTGGGTTGCGTATATCATATTTACCGTCCGCACTTGTGGGGGGAAACCCTTCTGTCCTCTATTGTTCGGCGGCCGGGTCTCCTCCTCGTCGTCGCTATGCAGCCCCTTGTCATTGTTTTCGGCAATCAACTTGCCTGCCTGCTTGAATACCCAACAATCTCTGTTGGTGTGGTTAGCTGGCTTTTCGGGGGTGCCATGTATCTGGCAAGAGCGGTCGAGTATTCGGTCCAAATTGGACGGACCCGGAGTGGTTCTTTTGAATGGCTTCTTCCGCTGACCGGGTTTAGAGCCTCTGAATCCAGCGTTGACTGTCGTATCTTCGTTGTTATCGCCGTTAATGCGGCGTTTATTTTTGTTTCGACGCGACCTGCCATTGTGGTCCTTAGTATCAGGACTGCCAGCATTTTTGCTGAGGTTGTTGCTGCGAGCTAGCCAGCTGTCCTCTCCTGCACAAAAGCGGGTCATGAGTGATGTGAGGGCTGCCATGGATTTCGGCTTTTCCTGTCCTAGGTGCCGAGCCAGCCACTCATCGCGGATGTTATGTTTAAAGGCTGCGAGGGCCTCTGCATCCGGACAGTCGACGATTTGATTTTTCTTTGTTAAGAACCGTGTCCAGAATTGTCTGGACGATTCATCTAGCTGCTGAATTATGTGGCTTAGGTCGTCGGCGTTTGGTGGTCGCACATATGTGCCTTGGAAGTTGTCGAGGAATGCGGCTTCCAGGTCCTCCCAACACCCAATTGACTTTGCTGGCAAGCTGTTAAGCCAATGCCGAGCTGGTCCTTTAAGCTTGAGTGGGAGGTACTTGATGGCGTGGAGATCGTCGCCGCGGGCCATATGGATGTGAAGGAGATAATCTTCGATCCAAACCGCGGGGTCTGTTGTGCCATCATAAGATTCAATGTTCACGGGTTTAAACCCTTCAGGGATTTGATGATCCATTACTTCGTCTGTGAAGCATAGTGGGTGTGCGGCGCCTCTATATTGAGCAATATCACGACGTAGCTCAAGAGAGCATTGTCTGCTGTGTTCGGCCCGGCCGGAGTTGCTGTATCCGGCGCGACGGTAGTCGTCGTGGGTCGTGGGGCACCCACGTGATCCGTAGATAGATCTGGATTGTCTTGCCTTGTCCTCCAATATATCCCGCAAGTCCGGCGCATTCCCCCGTGGCTTTGTACTTTTTGAGCGGTGCCGGGGTACGGTTCTGATGGAGGGCCTAGATGCCTCTCTGTCGCGACCACGGGGTGGTTGGTCTGCTGTATTGTGCACTGGTGATGAAGGTTTGTATGCTTCCTCGTCTAGTCGGGGGAGCAACTTGCGTTTTGGGTAGCTTTTGGAGGGGCGTTCGAGTTCATACTCTTCGGCCGCGAGGACCTCGGTCCATCTGTCGGCCAGCAAGTCTTGATCAGCTTGAAGTTGTTGCTGCTTTTTCTTTAGGCTGTTAGTCGTGGCCATTAGCCTGCGTTTAAAACGCTCTTGTTCGACGGGATCCTCGGGCACGGCGAATTCGTCGTCATTGAGGCTTGCCTCGTCTTCGGAGGGAAGCATGTAATTTTCGTCCTCCTCGTCTGCCGCTCTCTCCTGAGGGCTGGCTACTCCGTCCTCCTGTGCTGAATCTAGCTGGAGGGGGTTGTCTTCGGCACTCTCTGGGGTGTTGTTATCTCCGGTGCCGGACTCTCCATTCTTACTGTGGCGGGATTTAGAGCGGCGCCGCTAACGTCGGCGCTTGGGCTGTTTCTTAGAAGAATCCGCCTTCGCTGCTTCTTCGCCATCCCCATCCTTTGGGGTGTCCACCATGTATATGTCGTATGACAAGGTGGTCTTCCAGTGCCCTGTAGGCGCTGGTTGTTGATCATCTCCGGCATCGTCATCCATACCGTCGATGTCTTCGGAGTCGTAGTCTAGCATGTCGATTAGATCATCGATAGTGGCTACAAAGTGGGTGGTGGGTGGGCTTTGAATTTCTTCGTCGTCCGCATCCCAGCCATCCTGACCGCGGTCCGGCCAGGGTTCTCCTGATAACGAGAGATGTTTTAGCGAATTTAGGATGTCGCCAAAGGGTGAGTGCTGAAAGATGTCCGCGGCGGTGAACTCCATGATCGGCGCCCAATCGGATTCGATTGGCGGGGGCGCAGGAGGTTCGGAGTCCGGCAAGGAGTCCGGCGCCTCGGAGTCACGAGCTTCATAAGGGACAAGGTCAGTATTCGGCTCCATCACCGTGAAAGTTGCAACTCCCGAGGCGGTGTCCAGCCACCTATCCTCGATCTGTGCGGTCGGCTCCGAACTATGGGTTAGAGCGGACTTGTGTGCGGCCTCCAGGGTACTGTCCAACGATAGAGCTAGATCATGCCCATCGTGACAGTGCGGCACGCTCGGCTGTGGCTCGACTCCATCGAAGATCAAGTCCCCGCGGATGTCAGCCGTGAAGTTTAGGCTTCCAAACTTGACCTGATGGCCAGGGGCGTAGCTTTCGATCTGCTCCAGATGGCCAAGTGAATTGGCCCACAGTGCGAAGCCGCCGAACACGAAGATCTGTCCGGGGAGAAAAGTCTCACCTTGGACGGCGTGGTTGTTGATTGAAGAAGCCATCAAGCCTATCAGTGACGACACAGAGGAACTCTCAATGAAAGCACCAATGTCGGTGTCAAAACCGGCGGATCTCGGGTAGGGGGTCCCGAACTGTGCGTCTAGGCGGATGGTAACAGGAGACGAGGGACACGATGTTTTACCCAGGTTCGGGCTCTCTTGATGGAGGTAAAACCCTACGTCCTGCTTGATTAATATTGAAGATGTGTGTTACAAGAGTGGATCTACCACGAGACCAAGGAGGCTAAACCCTAGAAGCTAGCCTATGGTATGATTGTTGTAATGGTTGTTCGTCCTACGGACTAAAGCCCTCCGGTTTATATAGGCACCGGAGAGGGCTAGGGTTACACAAAGTCGGTTACAATGGTAGGAGATCTACATATCCGTATCGCCAAGCTTGCCTTCCACGCCAAGGAAAGTCCCATCCGGACACGGGACGAAGTCTTCAATCTTGTATCTTCATAGTCTTGGAGTCCGGCTGACGATGATAGTCTGGCTGTCCGGACACCCCCTAATCCAGGACTCCCTCAGTACCTCTCGATGGTAGACGGATGCCCACCGCCGCGTAGAGGGCTGCTTCCACGGCCCCGGGAGGCCGCGGCAGGGGCAGTGGGGTGCTTGTGAGGGCGGCCCCGGCCGCGCTTGGTCGGAGGGGAGCCGGGCCCTTCCTGGCGAGCCTTCCCTTTCTCCGTGGCCGAGAACCTCTTCGGCGGAGCCATGGGGATGGCGAGCGGCCGACAAGAAGACATATAGTAGCAAGGAGGGATGAACCGAAGGGGCTCACGCCGTTCCATACATATAGCCGAGGGAGGCCAACCGACGGCCTCCACGATCACAGGTAATCATGACCTGTTTTGCATGCAGGGACTTGTCAATTCGTGCAGTTATCGAGGCGTCGTGGGGGAGCCAGGACACCCACGTCCAATCAACTGCCACGCGGTGCCCAAGGCCGCAGGCTCTTGGGGCCCGCGGCGCTTCGCACTTGCCTCTTCGCTTCTCTACTAAGCCAAGTCAAAGCGCGCCTTGGGCCCGGGGGCTACTGTCGGTGTTTTGGGAACGGGGGTACCCAGACTTGCCTGCCTGCAGCCTGCGACATGGCTCAAGGAGTGGCCCAGTATGGCCCATCTTCATCAACACATGCTCAAGACCCTCGCGAGGGGCCAAGCCTTGCGTTGCGGATGACAGGAGGCTTCCTCAGGCGCGACCTCGTCAGGCTGGCTCACGAGGAGGCGGAGAGATCAAGGCGGGGTACCTCACGAGGTGCCCGTGATGCAAGCCATGACGACCATTGCCAGGCGGGCGCCAGGCGGGCGCCGGCCTACGCAGAGTCCTTGTTTCCCCTTTGGTGCAAAGGGGACAAGCGCAGGCAAGGGTATCAAGCAAAGGCAACCGTTTCGGTGCAACAAGACCAAGACTAGCGGGACGGCAGAACGGAGGTCATCGTGGAGCCCAAGCCAGCGTCATCGTCAGGGCCTTTTGGCAGGCGAGGAACAACTTTAGTCAGGATAAGTGTACTAGATGTTCCCCTTCAAAATGGCCAATTGTTGGCGCCCTTCCCGCTCAATATTTGGGAAGAGGCCCGGGGCCTTCGCCTATAAATAGGACTAGCCACCCACAGGGTAGGGGGGGGGGGATCTGATCGGATCGACATCTGAGACGTGGAGAGAGAGAGAGAAAGAGAGGCGACTGAACTCCCCTAGCAGTTCATCGCACCAACCAAGAACAGACCCTCGCGAGGCTGTTCTTCCCTTGTACTGTTCCTCATCAGCCCAGAGGCAATCCACACACCACAAACTGGAGTAGGGTATTACACCACAATGGTGGCCTAAACCAGTATAAATCTCGCGTCCCTTGTGTTGTTCTTCGTGTAGTTTAGATCCCGGCGAGGCGGTGAGACATGGGTAGGCTGGGGGTGTGATCTCCGCGTGCACCCCAGTGTTCGAACCTTAAGGGTCTACCGGAACCCGAAATCCGACAGACAGGCCAAAACGGTCTCTTATAATAAGCAAAGCGTTCTTGAGGGTACATGGGAATTTCATCTAGTCACTTTCATCATGTTGATTCCATTCGTGTTCGCTACTTTGATGGTTTGATATGTGGGTGGACCGGTGCTTAGGTGTTGTTCTTACTTGAACAAACCTCCTACTTATGATTGACCCCCTAGCAAGCATCCGCAACTATGAGAAAAGTATTAAGAATAAATTCTAACCATAGCATTAAAGTTTTGGATCCAATCGGTCCCTTACGGAATAGTGCATAAACTAGGGTTTAAGTTTCTGTCACTCTCGCGACCCATCATCTGATAACTACTCCACAGTGCATTCCCTTAGGCCCAAATATGGTGAAGTGTCATGTAGTCGACATTCACATGACACCACTAAGGGAATCACAACATACATACTATCAAAATATCAAACACACATCAAGTTCACATGATTACTTGTAACATGATTTCTCCCATGACCTCAAGAACAAAAGTAACTACTCACAAGTGATAAACATGCTCAAGATCAGAGGGGTATTAAATAGCATAATGGATCTGAACATATAATCTTCCACCAAATAAACCATATAGTAATCAACTACAAGATGTAATCAACACTACAAGTCACCCACAAGCACCAATCTATAGTACTGGTCCAAAGGTTGAACACAAGAGATGAATTAGGGTTAGAGAGGAGATGGTGGTATTGAAGATGTTGATGGAGATTGCCCTCCCAAGATGGTAGAGTTGTTGGTGATGATGATGACGATGATTTCCCCCTTTAGGAGGGAAGTTCCCTAGGCGGAATCGCTTCGCCAGAGGGCAAAAGTGCTCCTGCCCAAGTTCCGCCTCGAGACGGCGGTGCTCCGTCCCGAAAGTCCTCTCCTTATTTTTTTTCTAGGTCAAAATGACTTATATACCAGAAGATTGGCACCAGAGGTGGGCCGAGGGGAGCACAACCCACCAGGGCGCGCTTAGGCTCCCTAGCGCACCCAGGTGGGTTGTGCCCACTTGGTGGGGCCCCTCTGGTACTTATTGGCTCCAATATTCCTCAAATATTCCATAAAAATCTCCATAAAGTTTCAGCTCATTTGGAGTTGTGCAAAATAGGTGGCCTGATGTAGCTTTCCAGGTCTAGATTTCCAGTTAACGGAATTCTCCCTCTTTGTGTGTACCTTGCATATTATGAGAGAAAAGGCATTAGAATTACTCCATAAAGCATTATTATGCATAAAAACATCATAAATAATAGTAGGAAAACATGATGCAAAATGGACGTATCACATACCCTCAGCCCCGAGCGTGAACTACTCCCTCCTCATCATGGATACCACTGGGATGATCAAGATGGCCACCGGTGATGGTTTCCCCCTCTTGCAGGGTGCCGGAACGGGCCACCGATTGGTTTTTCGTGGCTACAGAGGCTTGAGGCGGCGGAACTCCCGATCTAGATTTCTTTCTGGGGGTTTGGATATTTATAGGAATTTTTTGCGTCGGAAACAAGTCAGGGGGTCCACGAGGCAGCGTCAAGGTAGGGGGGCACGCCCTAGTGAAGGAAATTTGCCCTAGAGGCAATAATAAAGTTGTTATTTATATTTCCTTATATCATGATAAATGTTTATTATTCATTCTAGAATTGTATTAATCGGAAACTTAGTACATGTGTGAATACATAGACAAAACATAGTGTCCCTATAGTATGCCTGTACTTGACTAGCTCGTTAATCAAATATGGTTATGTTTCCTAACCATAGACATGTGTTGTCATTTGATGAACAGGATCGCATCATTAGGATAATGATGTGATGGACAAGACCCATCCGTTAACTTAGCATTATGATCGTTACAGTTTCATTGCTATTGCCTTCTTCATGACTTATACATGTTCCTCAGACTATGAGATTATGCAACTCCCGAATACCGGAGGAACACCTTGTGTGCTATCAAATGTCACAACATAACTGGGTGATTATAAAGATGCTCTACAGGTGTCTTCGAAGGTGTTTGTTGGGTTTGCATAGATCGAGATTAGGATTTGTCACTCCATGTTTCAGAGAGGTATCTCTGGGCCCTCTCGGTAATGCTCATCACAATAAACCTTGCAAGCAATGTGACTAATGAGTTAGTTGCAGGATGAAGCATTATGGATCGAGTAAAGAGACTTGCTGGTAACGAGATTGAACTAGGTACGATGATACCGATGATCGAATCTCAGGCAAGTAACATACCGATGGCAAAGGGAACAACGTATGTTGTTATGCGGTTTGACCGATAAAGATCTTCGTAGAATATGTAGGAGCCAATATGAGAATCTAGGTTCTGCTATTGATTATTGAACGGAGATGTGTCTCGGTCATGTCTACATAGTTCTCGAACCCGTAGGGTCCGCATGTTTAATGTTCGATGACGATTTGTATTATGAGCTATGTGATTTGATGACCGAAGTTTGCTCGGAACACCGGATGAGATCACAGAGATGACGAGGAGTCTCGAAATGGTCGAGAGGTAAAGATTCATATATTGGAAGGCTATATTCGGACATCGGAAAGGTTCCGAGTGATTCGGGTATTTTTCGGAGTACCGGGGAGTTACGGGAATTCACCGGGAGAAGTAACGAGCCTTATTGGGCCATACGGGAAAAGAAAGAGGCGGGCCAAGGGGAGGTGGCGCCCCCCCATGGGTCCAAATTGGACTAGGGGAAGGGGGCGGAGCCCCCTTGCCCTTTCCTACCCCCTCTCTCTTTCCCTCTTTCATTCTCTCCTACTCCAAAAGGGAAAGGAATTCCTACTAGGACTTGGAAGTCCTAGTAGGATTCCATACTCCACGCGCACCCCTAGGGGGCTGACCTCTCTCCCTCCCTCCTTTATATACGTGGGCAGGGGGCACCCCAAAGACACACAAGTTTCTCTTAACCGTGTGCGGTGCCCCCCTCCACAGTTACACACCTCGATCATACCAACATAGTGCTTAGCCGAAGCCCTGCGCCGGTAACATCATCATCACCGTCGCCATGCCATCGTGCTGATGGAAATCTCCCTCGTCCTCTACTGGATCAAGAGCACGAGGGACATCATCGAGCTGAACGTGTGCTGAACATGGAGGTGCCGTACGTTCGGTACTTGATCGATTGGATCACAAAGAAGTTCGACTACATCAACCGCGTTATTGAAACTCTTCCGCTTTCGGTCTATGAGGGTACGTGGACACACTCTCCCCTCTCGTTGCTATGCATCACCTAGATAGATCTTGCGTGATCATATGATTTTTTTTGAAATTACTGCGTTCCCCAACAGTGGCATCCGAGCCAGGTGTATGCGTAGATGTTTTATGCACGAGTAGAACACAAAGAGTTGTGGGCAATAATAGTCATACTGCTTACCACCAATGTCTTAATTTGATTCGGCAATATTGTTGGATGAAGCGGCCCGGACCGACATTACATGACCGTGTTCATGAGACTGGTTCTGCCGACGTGCTTTTGCACATAGGTGGTTGGCGGGTGTCTGTTTCTCCAACTTTAGTTGAATCGAGTTTGACTATGGCCGGTTCTTGTTGAAGGTTAAAACAACACACTTGACTAAAAATCGTTGTGGTTTTGATGCGTAGGTAAGACCGGTTCTTGCTAGAAGCCCGTAGCAGCCACGTAAAACTTGCAACAACAAAGTAGAGGACGTCTAGCTTGTTTTTGCAGGGCATGTTGTGATGTGATATGGTCAAGACATGATGTGATATAATTTGTTGTATGAGATGATCATGTTTTGTTAAAGTTATCGGCAACTGGCAGGAGCCTTATGGTTGTCTCTTTATTGCATAAGATGCAAGCGCCATATAATTGCTTTACTTTATCACTATGCGATAGCAATAGTTGCAAAAGCAATAGTTGGCGAGACGACCATGTGATGACACGTTGATAGAGATCAAGATGATGGAGATCATGGTGTCATGCCGGTGACGATGGAGATCGTGATGGTACTTTGGAGATGGAGATCAAAGGCACAAGATGATGATGGCCATATCATGTCACATATTTTGATTGCATATGATGTTTATATTTTATGCATCTTATTTTGCTTAGTACGACGGTAGCTTTATAAGATGACACATTACTAAATTTCAAGGTATAAGTGTTCTCCCTGAGTATGCACCGTTGCTACAGTTCTTCGTGCTGAGGCACCACGTGATGATCGGGTGTGACAGGCTCTACATTCACATACAATGGGTGCAAGCCAGTTTTGCACATGCAGAATACTCGGGTTAAACTTGACGAGCCTAGCATATGGAGATATGGCCTCAGAACACTGGAGACTGAAAGGTCGAGCGTGAATCATATAGTAGATATGATCAACATAGAGATGTTCACCATTGAAAACTACTCCATCTCACGTGATGATTGGACATGGTTTAGTTGATATGGATCACGTGATCATTTAGATGACTAGAGGGATGTCTATCTAAGTGGGAGTTCTTAAGTAATATGGTTAATTGAACTCTAATTTATCATGAACTTAGTCCTGATAGTATTTTGCAAATTATGTTGTAGATCAATAGCTCGCGTTGTAGCTTCCCTATGTTTTTATATGTTCCTAGAGAAAACTAAGTTGAAAGATGATAGTAGCAATGATGTGGACTGGGTCCGTGATCTGAGGTTTATCGTCATTGCTGCACAGAAGAATTATGTCCTTGATGCACCGCTAGGTGACAGACCTATTGCAGGAGTAGATGCAGACATTATGAACGTTTGGCTAGCTCAATATGATGACTACTTGATAGTTTAGTGCACCATGCTTTACGGCTTAGAATTGGGACTTAAAAGACATTTTGAACGTTATGGAATATATGAGATGTTCCTGGAGTTGAAGTTAATAATTCAAGCAAATACCCGAGTTGAGAGATATGAAGTCTCCAACAAGTTCTATAGCTAAAAGATGGAGTAGAATAGCTCAAGAAGTGAGCATGTGCTCAGATTGTCTGGGTACTACAATCGCTTGAATCAAGTGGGAGTTAATCTTCCAGATAAGATAGTGATTGATAGAGTTCTCTAGTCACCATCACCAAGTTACTGGAACTTCGTGATGAACTATAGTATGCAAGGGATGACGAAAGAAATACCCGAGCTCTTCGTGATGCTGAAAATCAACGAAGGTAGAAATCAAGAAAGAGCATCAAGTGTTGATGATTGACAAGACCACTAGTTTAAGGAAAAGGGAAAATGGAAAGAAAGGGAACTTCAAGTAGAATGGAAAGCAAGTTGTCACTCCCGTGAAGAAGCCCAAAGCTGGACCTAATCCTGAAACTGAGTGCTTCTACTGCAAGGAAATGGTCACTGGAAGCGGAACTGCCCCAAATATTTGGTGGAAAAGAGGGATGGCAAAGTGAACAAAGGTATATTTGATATATAGGTTATTGATGTGTACCTTGATAGTGTTCATAGTATCCCCTGGGTATTCGATACTTGTTTGATTGCTAAGATTAGTAACTCGAAACGGGAGTTACAGAATAAATAGAGACTAGTTGAGGGTGAAGTAACGATGTATGTTGGAAGTGGTTCCAAGATTGATATGATCATCATCGCACACCCCCTATACTTTCGAGATTAGTGTTGAACCTAAATAAATGTTATTTGGTGTTTGCATTGAGCATGAATATGATTAGATCATGTTTATTGTAATACAATTATTCATTTAAGATAGAGAATAATTGTTATTATGTTTACATGAATAAAACCTTCTATGTTCATACACCCAATGTTGATGGTTTATTGAATCTCGATCATGGTAATACACATATTCATAAAATTGATGCCAAAAGATGCAAAGTTGATAATGATAGTGCAACTTATTTGTGGCACTGCCGTTTGGGTCATATCGGTATAAAGCGCATGAAGAAACTACATAAAGATGGACTTTTGGAGTCACTTGATTATGAATCATTTGATACTTGCGAACCGTGCCTTATGGGCAAGATGACTAAAACTCCATTCTCCAGAACAATGGAACGAGCTAGTGACTTATTGGAAATAATACATACCAATGTATGCGGTCCAATGAGTGTTGATGCTCGTGGCGAGTATCATTATTTTCTGACCTTCACAGATGATTTGAGCAGACATGGAATATCTACTGAATGAAACACAAGTCTGAAACATTTGAAAAGTTCAAAGAATTTCAGAGTGAAGTGGAGAATCATCGTAACAAGAAAATAAAAGTTTCTATGATCTAATTGTGGAGGAGAATATTTGAGTTACGAGTTTGGCCTTCATTTAAAACAATGTGGAATAGTTTCACATCTCACGCCACCTAGAACACCACAGCGTAATGGTGTGTCCGAACGTCGTAACCGCACTTTATTGGATATGGTATGATCTATGATGTCTCTTATCGATTTACCACCATCGTTTTGGGGTTATGCATTAGATATAGCTGCATTCACTTTAAACAGGGCACCGTCAAAATCCTTTGAGATGACTTTGAACTATGGTTTAGCAAGAAACCTAAGTTGTCATTTCTTAAAGTTTGGGGCTGCGATGCTTATGTGAAAAAGCTTCAACCTGATAAGCTCAAACCCAAATCAAAGAAATGCGTCTTCGTAGGATACCCAAAGGAAACTATTGGGTACACCTTCTATCATAGATCCGAAGGCAAGATATTCGTTGCTTAGAATGGATCCTTTCTAGAGAAGGAGTTTCTCTCAAAAGAAGTGAGTGGGAGGAAAGTAGAACTTGATGAGGTAATTGTACCTTCTCCCAAATTGGAAAGTAGTTCATCACAGAAATCAGTTCCAGTGATTCCTACACCAATTAGTGAGAAAGCTAATGATGATGATCATGAAACTTCAGATCAAGTTGCTACCGAACCTTGTAGGTCTTCCAGAGTACGGACTGCACCAGAGTGGTACGGTAATCCTGTTCTGGAAGTCATGTTACTAGACCATGATGAACCTACGAACTATGAGGAAGCGATGATGAGCCCAGATTCCGCGAAATGGCTTGAGGCCATGAAATCTGAGATGGGATCCATGTATGAGAACAAAGTGTGGACTTTGGTGGACTTGCCCGATGATCGGCAAGCCATATTAAATAAATGGATCTTCAAGAGGAAGACAGACACTGATAGTAGTGTTACTATCTACAAAGCTCGACTTGTTGCAAAAGGTTTTCGACAAGTTCAAGGTGTTAACTACAATGAGGTTTTCTCAATTGTAGCGATGCTTAAATTCGTCTGGATCATGTTAGCAGTTGCCATATTTTATGAAATCTGGCAAATGGATGTCAAAACTGAATTCCTTAAATGGATATTTCTTAAAGAAAGAGTTGTATATGATGCAACCAGAAGGTTTTGTCGATCCTAAAGGTACTAACAAGGTGTGCAATGTCCAGCGATGCATCTATGGACTGGTGCAAGCATCTCGGAGTTGGAATGTACACTTTGATGAGTTGATCAAAGCATATATAGTTTTATACAGACTTGCGGTAGAGGGGTTGAGGGAGTCCCAGATTAAGGGGTCCTCGGACAGCCGGACTATATACTTGATCCGGACTATTGGACTATGAAGATACAAGATAGAAGACTTCGTCCCGTGTCCGGATGGGATTCTCCTTTGCATGGAAGGCAAGCTTAGTGATTCGGATATGTAGATTCTTTTCTCTATAGCCGACTTTGTACAACGCTAGCCCCTGATGACCCACAAGTATACGGGATAGTTGTAGCCTATTTTGATAAGTAAGAGTGTCGAACCAAACAAGGAGCTAAAGGTAGAACAAATACTCTCTCAAGTCCAATCGGCCACTGATACGACTCTACGCACGCTTGACATTCGCTTTACCTAGAACAAGTATAAAACTAGAAGTACTTTGTAGGTGTTGTTGGATAGGTTTGCAAGATAATAAAGAGCACGTAAATATAAACTAGGGGCTGTTTAGATAAAGATGCAATAAAGTAAGTATTAGTAGAGAGCTTTTTGTTACGAGAAAGTTATTTGTCCCTAGGCAATCGATAACTAGACCGGTAATCACTATTGCGATTTTATTTGAGGGAGAGGCATAAGCTAACATACTTTCTCTTCTTGGATCATATGCACTTATGATTGGAACTCTAGCAAGCATCTGCAACTACTAAAGATCATTAAGGTAAAACCCAAACATAGCATTAAAGCATCAAGTCCCCTTTATCCCATATGCAAACAATGTACTTACTCGGGTCTATGCATGCTTCTGTTCACTCACGCCACCCACCATAAGCAAATCATAAACATATTGCAAACCCTACAGCAGGGATCCCTCACGCTTGCGCGACACAGAGAGCACCATAGGACAACACCAATAATAAAACATGCAACTCAAACCAATCACGATCATCAATTAACCCATAGGACAAAATGGATCTACTCAAACATCATAAGATAGCCATACATCATTGGGAAATAATATATAGCGTCGAGCACCATGTTTAAGTAGAGATTACAGTGGGTAAGAGAGGGGTTAAACCGCTGCATAGAGGGGGGAAGAGTTGGTGATGAAGGCGGTGAAGTTGTTGGTGAAGATCGCGGTGATGATGATGGCCCCCGGCAGCGCTCCGGCGCCACCGAAAGCAAGGGGGAGAGAGTGTGACGCCCGGATAATGAAGCTACAGTAATCCCCTGTTAATGGTGCCATGTCATCACATTTACTGTTGCTAATCCCATGTTGTTTCAAACCGGTTCAAATTTCATTTTCAATTTAAAGTCAAAATTCAAAATTCTCGAGCGGTAAAACTAAAATGTTCGGATAATTCTATAAATTACCCTAACCTTTTGTCAAGTTGAGACAACTAAATTCCTGGGGATTTAATAAGTGGTCCAAAGGCATCTATATTGGCCTTTTCAATTAAGCAAATCTTCTCAACCTTTGCGAGTGCCTCAAAAACTTTTATGCAGCCCTAGGATATTGCATATCATTTTTGTGCAAAGTTGGAGCTTCGACAAAAATCAATCACTATCTATTCTAAATAAGAAACAACAGCATTTTTTTAGGGAGAAAAAGAAAACAGTAACCCCCCTCCCCTAGTGGCCCTCGTGGCCCAGCTGGCCATTCAGCCGGCCGGCCAGGCCGGCCCACACGTCCCCTCACACCCTCCCGGTATAACCCCTCCCCGAAACCCTAGCCAGGCTAACCACCCCCACTCCCCCGATCCCCATCCTCTCCCTCCAGCGCCGCCAGGGGAGAGCCCCACGCT
>NC_057801.1:666830556-666870852 GCF_018294505.1 Triticum aestivum
TCACCGACGCCCGCGCCCCGCCAACCGTCGCCACCTCACCGGACCACTACGTCGCCGGCCGTCGCCGCCTTGTCCTCCATGACTTCCTCGACCTCTTACCCGCCCCGACCTCGCTGACGGACGTCGCTCGCCGGAGCCGCTCCGCGTCGCCTCGCCTCCTCATCTCTTCCTCAACCGGCCTCCTCGAGCCTCGCTGGCGTACCCCTGCATCGGGGGTGAGCGCCTTCCCTCCTCTCCTTTATGTCCCGTCGTAGGACGCCGTTCACCGCGTTCACCTGCTCTCTGACCGCGCGTGCCCGCACCTGCAACCCCTCCATGGCCGCGCCCGGGGCCTACGCCCGCGCCCTGGCTACTCCGGCCTCGCTTCCGCAACCCCCGCTGCCCACACCATTGCGCCCACCCCGCGTCGCTGCTCGCCGCTGTCGCGACGCCTCCCGCTCGTCCGACCGACCGCACGTGGCCTCTGTGCCCGCCGACGCTCGCCGTGCACCTGTGCGCAAGCACAGCCGCGACCACGGCTGGTGCCAATGACAGTCGGGGCCCGACCCCTGTGAACGAAAGTAAAAAAAAATCAATGTAAAATAAATTAAATTGTTAATAATCAATTAATTAATTAAATGGTTATTTAAACTTAATTAAAGTTTCCTTAATTAATTTAACAGTAGTTAACTTGTTTCTTAGTCTGTTAGTTTATGACATGCGGGCCCAGCCTTTTGCTTAATAAAATGTGTTAGTTAAATTAGTTTAACCCTGAGTCACTTACATGTGGGACCCGCAAAACTGTTCTTTGAGATTAGGTTGACTAGGTCAGCTGCTGACTCAGCAGTGGGGCCCTCTGTCAGCCCCACTTACACATCTCTGGGTACACTCTCTGTGTACCCATAGCAATTACACTTGTTATATTTTCGAATAAAATAAATCCTGTTATTTTTAGAAATGGTTTAATCTTTGAAAATTAATATAAATTAATCCGTAACTCGGATGAAAATGTTTTATACATGAAAGTTGCTCAAAATGAGGAGACGAATCCGAATACGCGGTCCTTTCATCCGCCACACGTCCCTAGCATAGCAAACATTGAACTTTCCCCTTCCGGTTCATCTGTTTGACAGACGTCCGGAACCGGGAGAACTTTCCCGGATGTTTCCCCCTTCGCCAGTATTGCCTAGCGTTGCGTTAGAACACCTCTAGCCTCGCTTATTGCCGCGTTATGCTTTGTAATGCTATGTTTGCGTGTATTTACTGTTTCTTCCTCCTCTTCTTCTCCGGTAGACCTCGAGACCGATGCTGATGTCCCTGTGATCGACTACGTCGACGACGACCCTCCTTTTTGTCTGAGCAACCAGGCAAGCCCCCTTTTGATCATCCCGATATCGCCCATTCTATACTCTCATGCTTGCATTAGATTTTGCTACTGTTATTGATTGCTCCTATTCTGATGCATAGCCTGCTTTTGTACCTACTGTTGTACCTTACCTGCTTATCCTAAACTGCTTAGTATAGGTTGGATAGTGATCCATCAGTGACCTCCACCTTGTCCTTATTGCCCCTGCTTCATCATCGACGACTCGAGCTACATGATCGACGACCAGAGCCTGACACCGCACATCACATCACGCCCCTTTAGTTGTTCGACTCTGCAGAGCTACTATCGAGTGCCGAGGGTGATCCCTCATAACGCACTCCTGATGATAATTCTGTAGTGTAGCTATTCAGTCGTGGTCATCGAGGGTGATTTCCTCCTTCACCATTCCCGATACGGCTCTGTCGTGCAACCCCTCAAGTGTGAACCTCAAGGGTGGTTCCTCTTACGTTCACCTTGATGATTACATCGATTGGAATCCTCCGAGGGTGATTCCTTGGGTTTTCCCCTTGATGTTTGGATACGGTTACCTTGACATTACTTGAGACCTTTGGGAAAGTCGGGCGGGCCCGGAGAGTACCCGCAAGATGGTTACGAGGCACGGCCGGGAAGTCTGGCAGCCCTCGAGTGGGCTGGGCTTGCCCTTGTCGTATTTCCTCGAGACGGGGCGACGGGGTCACCTTGTCGTGAGTCTCTGCTCGTCTCCGCGAGCTAATAATACACTATGGTTTGGGTATTTGTTCTGAATTGGCCTTTGGCCTTTTTGCACCAACCACCACGCGAGAATAGTTATGGGCCTCGGCGTCGTGGTATCAGCCGAAGCTTTGTCAGACGTCCAGTTCAGCAGTGCGGCACGGTCGGATCGTGCTGGCCATCCGAGGCGGTGCTAGTATTCACCCTGCACGCAACAATCCGGAGTGCAACGGGCGATGGGCCCAGACCCCGGAGTGCTTAGGATGTAGACCGGCGGGGACCTCTCTGCTGAGCCTAGGTCGGGCTGCGACGTGTTGATCTTCCGAGGGCGGGCATTGACCCCAGAAAGGTGTGTCCGGCCAGAGTGATCGAGTTTGTTGGGTAACGTGGTGCACCCCTGCAGGGAAGATCTTTAGTCGAATACCGTGTCCACGGTAATGGACGTTCAGACTTATATCTTGATCTAATACAACTAGAAATGGATACTTAAGATATGTGGCTTCGGGATTGCTTTCTCGCAGGGAATCGAGGAAGGATCTCTGGGCATTAATGTTACAACATGTTTGATAATTATAAACTGCTATTCTTTACCCTTCTACATGCTGCAAGATGCTTGGAGCTGCTTGAAGATGCTAGTCTTCGATAGGCTAGGCCTTCCCCTCTATTCTGGCATTCTGCAGTTCAGTCCACAGATACAAATCTTCCATTTGATACCAGTGCATACTTAGTATAGATCTGATGCTTGCAAGCACTTTGGATGAGTACTCACGGTTGCTTTGCTACCCCTTTTCCCCCTTCTTTCTTCTTTCCGGTTGATGCAACCAGATGGTGGATCCTTGGAGCTAGATGCCACCGCCGACGGATACTACTACATGGAGGCCACCGAAGACCAGGAGTAGTTAGGAGGTCCCAGGCAGGAGGCCTTGCCTCTTCGATCGTGTTGCTTTTGTGCTGGCCTTCTTAAGGCAGACTTGTTTAACTTATGTCTGTACTCAGATATTGTTGCTTCCGCTGACTCTCTTGTGTATCGAGCTATGTATTCGAGCCCTCGAGGCCCCTGGCTTGTAATATAAAGCTTGTATTATTTTATTTGTGTCTAGAGTTGTGTTGTGATATCTTCCCGTGAGTCCCTGATCTTGATCGTACATATTTGCGTGTATGATTAGTGTACGGTCGAATCGAGGGCGTCACAAGTTGGTATCAGAGCCGACTGCTTGTAGGATCCCCCTTTCCAACTCCTTGGCCGAAGTTGAGTCTAGTCTTTGAAAAAAACTGATTTACTAACATGGCTGTGCGGCTTACGGGCCCACGTCACCATTGGGTGGTATTAGAATCTTTTACTCCTCCTCTATACTCTGGGACTCTAATCTCTCTTCTATTCGGGTTAAATGGTTTTGTTAACTCTAACTCTAGGTTCTCGTAAATACTTTCTCCCAGAGAGCCCCTCACACCAGATGATTGCTTGGTGCACTAGAAGATCCTGAAGATACTCTCCGATGTTTTACCGAATCCCTCGTACCCTTCACCGTTGCGATCCCTAACACCGATAAATCCTTATGCGTAACTACCTACGTTGTCGTTCATACCTTCATCCCTAGTTGCTCTTGTTAATACAAGATGTCCTGAAATACTCTCTGATGTTCCGAGAACCCTTTATGCTTACTGCCCTGCAGTTCCTTGCCGCATGAATACCCCTATGGATAATTACTCGCTCTTATCGAGTATCCATTCATCCCTAGTTATTCTTATGCTTCATAAGATACTTTTTAATACAATCCGAGTTTTCGATGACCTCTGCTGCCTGTTGCTCTAGAAGGTCTTACCTCCCTACACCCTGGTTAATTCCATATGCCTAGCAGTATCCATTGACGTCCTTTGTCATTATCATCTTGAGTCTTTCGATTGGATATGTTTATGTCGCAATCATCAGTTGATCCTTATAAATTATCATTCCTGCTCAAACGTCTTCCTGAACATGAGTTGGTTCTCGGCCAATCAGATTGCCATCGGTTGTGCCAAAGTCTATTCAACTTATCCATTCTTGATCAGAACGTTTGCTTCTGATCCCTTGATGTGGGAATCATAATTCATTTGCATTTGAACTCTGAATTAGTCAGTTGCTTCTATAATCTGACCTCCTTGCATTCTTCCTTCTTCTGGTTGAGTACCGTTGCTCACATCAGATCCCTCGTGGACCACCAGATTCTTGGTGTATTTTATCCGACAACATCCTTCATATTCAGTAACCTTGTGAGCTTTTCCTCGGATACATAATACCTTTGGTAAGTTGTATCCCCGCTCTTGTCAACCATACTCTGCTTTCGGGCTTGAGTTATTTACTCATGAAGTTGGTGATATATGTCCTAAGATGTCCCTATGGGTTGAATCTTTGTCTTCCCTAAATCCGCGTAAACTCAAAAGTTATGCGGGTTATGCTCTACTGGCTTTTCGTCAGGTGAAAATTTCAACACTACAACCTCTTCGAATGCGGGAAGTGAATGGAAAGTTGTGCATTAGAGAAGTGGGAGTCGACCTTGAACCTGTGTCTTCATGCCCATGGACCCGATGTGGAACTTATCATGGAAGCTTCTTGTAATAATATTTATCCCCTTGTGGTAAGTTTATCTTGTATCTATGTTTGGTCCTTTGCAACCGTGGTTCCGACCATATTGTTCTTCTTTGATCCCATTTCTCGGACAATTTAAAGTACTTGCCTTTTGCAGATCTTTTCACCTGTCCAATCCCTATTCTGCTCTACCCTCGAGCATTACCCTGTGGTATCTCGAGAATATCACGGAACTACATAACTTCTTATGAGTTCTTCCTCAACTTTTTATTTCCCACTGATTCCAATTTTCCATGGGTCCTGAGTTGTTAGTCACTCGAGAACACCGATAACTGATTCGAGTCTACACTTTTCCTCCCATTGTCTTGGTTAACCTTTCTTGTAACCAATCATATTGGAGCAGTGATAATTCCATGCTTATGTAAACACCTCGTCGTGCAAACTCTGTTAGTAAGACCTTGTTACTATTGTTGATGACATTTTCGTAGCCACCGATGGACGAGAACTTTGCCTATTGGTCCGCCTCGTTTAACGAGCAGGAAAATGGTTCTCTTCGTCCCTCGCCCTTGGTACCAATGTTGTTGCCAACATAACTGATAGGCTATACTCTGACCTGCCTTGCTATCGCGACCGTGCAAAATGTTAGCCACCTTCCTGCTTTAACCCACATGATGGGCCCATAACCCATAGTTCCACAGGATCGAAACCTGACTCTCCCGTACACCCCCCTGTTTCCAAAGCTATTCCCCAAGTTGTTTCCATATGAAAATCATGAACTAACTTCCTCGCCATGTTTCATTCTGGTATCAAAGACAACATTATTCTTCATTACTCTGAACCCCTTTCCACCCTCTGTTTCAGTCAATGAACGGTTGTCTACCCGTTTGAAACTTCTTATTGCACCTCCTTACCTTGCTCTCGATGACTTTCTTGAATTTCAATTCGAGGGATGCCTCTATGCCACGTTCATTGAGATAACCCTAGGTATCTATCCTGTGATGGACTCCGTCCTTCCCGAGTCTTTCCCCCTTACTCCACCCCTTAAATCTCGGGACGAGATTTCTTTTAGTGGAGGAGAATTGTGACGCCCGGATAATGAAGCTATAGTAATCCCCTATTAATGGTGCCATGTCATCACATTTACTGTTGCTAAATCCCACGTTGTTTCAAACCGGTTCAAATTTCATTTTCAATTTAAAGTCAAAATTCAAAATTCTCGAGCGGTAAAACTAAAATGTTCGGATAATTCTATAAATTACCCTAACCTTTTGTCAAGTTGAGACAACTAAATTCCTAGGGATTTAATAAGTGGTCCAAAGGCATCTACATTGGCCTTTTCAATTAAGCAAATCTTCTCAACCTTTGCGAGTGCCTCAAAAACTTTTCTGCAGCCCTAGGATATTGCATATCATTTTTGTGCAAAGTTGGAGCTTCGACAAAAATCAATCACTATCTATTCTAAATAAGAAACAATAGCATTTTTTAGGGAGAAAAAGAAAACAGTAACCCCCCTCCCCTAGTGGCCCTCGTGGCCCAGCTGGCCATTCAGCCGGCCGGCCAGGCCGGCCCACACGCCCCCTCACACCCTCCCGGTATAACCCTTCCCTGAAACCCTTGCCAGCCTAACCACCCCCACTCCCCCGATCCCCACCCTCTCCCTCCAGCGCCGCCAGGGGAGAGCCCCACGCTCGGTCCCCCACTTCTCTCGCTCGTTGTCACGCCCCCCTGGGCGCTCCCTGTCCGATTCCTCGCTCCTGAACCCCCCCCACTCCCCCTCGATCTCTCTCTCCCTCGCCCCTCAGGATCGAGATCGGGATCGGGCGCTCCTGTCGCCGCGTCGCCGCGTCACAGCTCACCGACGCCCGCGCCCCGCCAACCTTCGCCACCTCGCAGGACCACTACGTCGCCGGCCGTCGCCGCCTCGTCCTCCACGACTTCCTCGACCTCTTCCCCGCCCCGACCTCACTGACGGACGCCGCTCGCCGGAGCCGCTCCGCGTCGCCTCGCCTCCTCATCTCTTCCTCAACCGGCCTCCTCGAGCCTCGCCGGCGTACCCCTGCATCGGGGGTGAGCGCCTTCCCTCCTCTCCTCTATGTCCCGTCGTAGGACGCCGTTCACCGTGTTCACCTGCTCTCTGACCGCGCGTGCCCGCACCTGCAACCTCTCCATGGCCGCGCCCGGGGCCTACGCCCGCGCCCTGGCTACTCCGGCCTCGCTTCCGCAACCCCCGCTGCCCACACCATTGCGCCCACCCCGCGTCGCTGCTCGCCGCTGTCGCGACGCCTCCCGCTCGTCCGACCGACCGCACGTGGCCTCTGTGCCCGCCTACGCTCGCCGTGCACCTGTGCGTAAGCACAGACGCGGCCACGGGTGGTGCCAATGACAGTCGGGGCCCGACCCCTGTGAACGAAAGTAAAAAAAAATTAATGTAAAATAAATTAAATTGTTAATAATCAATTAATTAATTAAATGGTTATTTAAACTAAATTAAAGTTTCCTTAATTAATTTAACAGTAGTTAACTTGTTTCTTAGTCTGTTAGTCTATGACATTGGGGCCCAGCCTTTTGCTTAATAAAATGTGTTAGTTAAATTAGTTTAACCTTGAGTCACTTACATGTGGGACCCGCAAAACTGTTCTTTCGGATAAGGTTGACTAGGTCAGCTGCTGACTCAGCAGTGGGGCCCTCTGTCAGCCCCACTTACACATCTCTGGGTACACTCTCTGTGTACCCATAGCAATTACTCCCTCTGTAAACTAATATAAGAGTGTTTAGATCATTATTTTAGTATTCTAAACGCTCTTATATTAATTTACAGAGGGAGTACACTTGTTATATTTTCGAATTAAAATAAATCCTGTTATTTTTAGAAATGGTTTAATCTTTCAAAATTAATATAAATTAATCCGTAACTCGGATGAAAATGTTTTATACATGAAAGTTGCTCAGAACGATGAGACGAATTCGAATACGCAGTCCTTTCATCCGCCACACGTCCCTAGCATAGCAAACATTAAACTTTCCCCCTCCGGCTCATCTGTTTGACAGACGTCCGGAACCGGGAAAACTTTCCCGGATGTTTCCCCCTTCGCCTGTATCGCCTAGCGCTGCGTTAGAACACCTCTAGCCTCGCTTATTGCCGCGTTATGCTTTGTGATGCTATGTTTGCGTGTATTTACTGTTTCTTCCCCCTCTTCTTGTCCGGTAGACCTCGAGACCGATGCTGATGTCCCTGTGATCGACTACGTCAACGACGACCCTCCTTCTTGTCTGAGCAACCAGGCAAGCCCCCCCTTTGATCATCCCGATATCGCCCATTCTATACTCTCATGCTTGCATTAGATTTTGCTACTGTTATTGATTGCTCCTATTCTGATGCATAGCCTGCTTTTGTACCTACTGTTGTACCTTACCTGCTTATCCTAAACAACTCAGTATAGGTTGGATAGTGATCCATCAGTGACCTCCACCTTGTCCTTATTGCCCCTGCTTCATCATCGACGACTTGAGCTACATGATCGACGACCAGAGCCTGACACCGCACATCACATCATGCCCCTTTAGTTGTTCGACTCTGCAGAGCTACTATCGAGTGCCGACGGTGATCCCTCATAACGCACTCTTGATGATAATTCTGTAGTGTAGCTATTCGGTCGTGGTCATCGAGGGTGATTTCCTCCTTCACCATTCCCGATACGGCTCTGTCGTGCAACCCCTCAAGTGTGAACCTCGAGGGTGGTTCCTCTTACGTTCACCTTGATGATTACATCGAGTGGAATCCTCCAAGGGTGATTCCTTGGGTTTTCCCCTTGATGTTTGGACACACGGTTACCTTGACATTACTTGAGACCTTTGGGAAAGTCGGGCAGGCCCGGAGAGCACCCGCAAGATGGTTACGAGGCACGGCCGGGAAGTCTGGCAGCCCTCGAATGGGCTGGGCTTGCCCTTGCCGTATTTCCTCGAGATGGGGCGACGGGGTCACCTTATCGTGAGTCTCTGCTCGTCTCCGCGAGCTAATAATACACTATGGTTTGGGTATTTGTTTTGAATTGGCCTTTGGCCTATTCGCACCAACCACCACGTGAGAATAGTTATGGGCCTCGGCGTCGTGGTATCAGCCAAGCTTTGTCAGACGTCTAGTTCAACAGTGCGGCACGGTCGGATCGTGCTGGCCATCCGAGGCAGTGCTGGTATTCACCCTGCGCGCAACGATCCGGAGTGCAATGGGCGATGGGCTCAGACCCCGGAGTGCTTAGGATGTAGACCGGCGGGGACCTCTCTGCTGAGCCTAGGTCGGGCTGCGACGTGTTGATCTTCTGAGGGCGGGCATTGACCCCAGAAAGGTGTGTCCGACCAGAGTGATCGCGTGTGGTGGGTAACGTGGTGCACCCCTGCAGGGAAGATCTTTATTCGAATACCGTGTCCACGGTAATGGACGTTTAGACTTATATCTTGATCTAATACAACTAGAAATGGATACTTAAGATATTGCTTTCTCGCAGGGAGTCAAGGAAGGATCTCTGGGCATTAATGTTACAACATGTTTGATAATTATAAACTGCTATTCTTTACCCTTCTACATGCCACAAGATGCTTGGAGCTGCTTGAAGATGCTAGTCTTCGATAGGCTAGGCCTTCCCCTCTATTCTGGCATTCTGCAGTTCAGTCCACAGATACAAACCGTCCATTTGATACCAGTGCATACTTAGTATAGATCTGATGCTTGCGAGTACTTTGGATGAGTACTCACGGTTGCTTTGCTACCCCTTTCCCCCCTTCTTTCTTCTTTCCGGTTGATGCAACCAGATGCTGGATCCTTGGAGCTAGATGCCACCGCCGACGGATACTACTACATGGAGGCCACTGAAGACCAGGAGTAGTTAGGAGGTCCCAGGCAGGAGGCCTTTCCTCTTCGATCGTGTTGCTTTTGTGCTAGCCTTCTTAAGGCGGACTTGTTTAACTTATGTCTGTACTCAGATATTGTTGCTTCCGCTGACTCTCTTGTGTATCGAGCTATGTATTCGAGCCCTCGAGGCCCCTGGCTTGTAATATAAAGCGTGTATTATTTTATTTGTGTCTAGAGTTGTGTTGTGGTATCTTCCCCTGAGTCCCTGATCTTGATCGTACATATTTGCGTGTATGATTAGTGTACGGTCGAATCGGGGGCATCACAGAGAGCCCCCCTTCTTCTTCTTCCTTGACCTTCTCCGTAGATGGGAGAAGGGTTTCCCCTCTAGTCCTTGGCTCCCATGGCGTGGGAGGGGCGAGAGCCCCTCCGAGATTGGATCTGTCTCTCTGTCTCTCTCTGTTTTTGCGTTCCCAGAGTCTGCCCCTTCACCTTTTCTTTTATATCCGGAGATCCGTAACGCTGATTGGGGTGAATCTTTCGCCCAGATTTTTCTCATAAAATTAGTTTTCTTGCGGCAAAAGAAGAGCGTCAACCGCCTTATGGGTGGCCCACAAGAGTGCCAGGCGCGCCCCCTATCTCGTGGCCACCTCGGGACTGTTTCGCGTTGATTCTTCGTCCGAAAAATCCCAAATATTCCAAAATAATTCTCCATCCGTTTTTATCCCGTTTGGATTCCATTTGATATTGGGTTTCTGCGAAACATAAAACATGCAACAAACATGAACTGGCACTGGGCACTGGATCAATATGTTAGTCCCAAAAATAGTATAAAAAGTTTCCAAAAGTATATGAAAGTTGTAGAATATTGGCATGGAACAATCAAAAATTATAGATACGACGGAGACGTATCAACATCCAGCAATGCTCTAATAATGATGATCATCACACTTTTATTTACTTACAACTCAATATTACAACTCGATATCTAGAACAAAGATATGACTCTATATGAATGCCTCCAGCGGTGTATCGGGATGTGCAATGATCTAGCGTAGCAATGACATCAAAAAATGGACAAGCCATGAAAACATCATGCTAGCTATCTTACAATCATGCAAAGCAATATGACAATGAATGCTCAAGTCATGTATATGATGATGATGATGAAAGTTGCATGGCAATATATCTCGGAATGGCTATGGAAATGCCATGATAGGTAGGTATGGTGGCTGTTTTGAGGAAGATATAAGGAGGCTTATGTGTGATAGAGCATATCATATCACGGGGTTTGGATGCATCGGTGAAGTTTGCACCAACTCTCGAGGTGAGAAAGGGCAATGCACGGTACCGAGGAGGCTAGCAATGATGGAAGGGTGAGAGTGCGTATAATCCATGGACTCAACATTAGTCATAAAGAACTCATATACTTATTGAAAAAAATCTACAAGCCATTGAAAACCAAGTACTACGCGCATGCTCCTAGGGGGATAGATTGGTAGTAAAAGACCATCGCTCATCCCCGACCGCTACTCATAAGGAAGACAATCAATAAATAAAATTGTGCTCCAACTTCATCACAAAGCGGTTCACCATACGTGCATGCTACGGGAATCACAAACCTCAACACAAGTATTTCTACTAATCCACAATCACCCACCAGCATGACTCTTATATCACCACCTTTATATTGCAAAACTATTGCAAGGAATCAAACATATCATATTCAACGATCTACAAGTTCATGTAGGATTTTATGACTAACCATGTGAATGACCAATTCCTGTCATCTCTCTAAATAGATATAAGTGAAGCAAGAGAGTTTAATTCTTTCTACAAAAGATATGCCCATGCTCTAACAAATGTAAGTGAAGCAAAAGAGCATTCTACAAATGGCGGTTTTCTATGTGAAGAGAAACAGGCAATCCAAACTTCAAATGATATAAGTGAAGCACATGAAGCATTCTATAAAGCCATACTCAAAAGATTTAAGTGAAGTGCAATGAGAATTCTATAAATCAACCAAGGACTATCTCATACCAGCATGGTGCATAAAAGAAAAGTGAAAACTAAGTGCAAAAGACGCTCCAAGATTGCACATATCGCATGAACGAAACGAATCCGAAAACATACCGATACTTGTTGAAGAAAGAGGAGATGCCTTCCGGGGCATCCCCAAGCTTAGACGCTTGAGTCTCCTTGAATATTTACTTGGGGTGCCTCAGGCATCCCCAAGCTTGAGCTCTTGCCTCTCTTCCTTTTCCTCATATCGAGACCTCCTCGATTAGACACTTCATCCACACAAAACTTCAACAGAAAACTCGGTAAGATCCGTTAGTATAATAAAGCAAATCACTACTCTAAGTACTATATAAAACCAATTCATATTTTGTTTTTGCATTGTGTCTACTGTAATATAGCTTTTCCATGGCTTAATCCACTGATAGAAATTGATAGTTTCATCAAAACAAGTAAACTATGCATCAAAAACAGAATCTGTTAAAAACAGAATAGTCTGTAGAAATCTGAACATTCACCATACTTCTGGTACCCCAAAAATTCTACCAAAATTAGTAAAAATACAAAATTTGTGCATAAAGACAGTGCAAAAGGAATCAGAACCGTTTTACGTTCCAGTAAAAAACGTAAAATCACGCACTACAGCCAAAGTTTCTGTCCTGCACCGTACAAACCAACAAGCATTGTAAACATCCTAAAGGCAAACCTTGGCACATTATTTTTATAGAATAATGGAATTATACAAGGGGATAATTATTTTTGATGAAAAGTTTCTGTAATCAAGATTCACAAAGTTTCCGTGAGCATGAACAAAGTTCAAGGCTAGCTCCCACTTCAACAATGCTTGTCTTTCTCACTTTCACTTTCCTTTTTGAAAAGTTTTAGGTTCCCCTCTTTATTTTTTTGTTTTTAAAATATATAAAAGCACTCAGCAGAAATAAATGACTCTCTAAAACTTCCGGGTTGTCTCCCTGGCAGCGCTTTCTTTAAAGCCATTAAGCTAGGCATATATTGCTCAAGTAATGAATCCACCCGGATCCCAAGGTATATCAAAGCCAATTTTAATTAACAATGATTTGTAATTTAGTAGTGAGCACAAAGTAGCATAAATCAAGCAATGACGAAGTCTAACTCTCTTCCTATGCATCGGCATGTCATAAAAGAACAATTCATGCACACCAAGTAAAGGCCAATGCATAGTATAAGCAGTTTCTTGCAATTTCATAGTATGGGAAACATAGAGAGGTGGAGATATAGTTCCTCTCTCATAATAATTGCAAGTAGGAGCAGCAAGCACATGCATATTATATCTATCAAAATCATCATGTGCAATGGTAAAAGGCAACCCATCAATATAATCCTTAATAAGCACAAACTTCTCCGATATAGTGTAGTTTGGAGAATTCAAAAAGATAATAGGACTATCATGCGTGGGTGCAATAGCAACAATTTCATGTTTAACATAAGGAACTATAGCAAGTTCATCTCCATAAGCATAATTCATATTGGCATCTTGGCCACAAGCATAGCAAGCATCATCAAAAAGGGATATTTCAAGAGAATCAACGGGATCATAGCAATCATCATAGCAATCATCCTTCGGTAAGCACGAAGGGAAATTAAACAATGTATGATTTGAAGATTTACTCTCATAAGAAGGTGGGCACGGGTAATCAATCCGCTCTTCCTCCTTTTGTTCTTCGCTCTCCTCATCATCTTTTTCATCCAATGAGCTCACAGTTTCATCAGTTTCTTCTTCCATAGCTTCCTGCAAAATATTAGTCTCTTCTTGGACAGCGGAGAATTTCTCAATGTATAGTTTAACATAGGCATTAGAAGCATAATTATCATAACAATATTCAAGTATGGCAAATTTTTCAGATTTGTAGAGAGTAGCATCATACTTTTCAATCAAAGAAGCAATTTCATAAGCACCCTTAAAAGCAACAAATTCTTCAATTTGTTGAACATCATAGTAATTATAAACACCCTTAGCATACGAAGATACGATCCCATTATCAATAAACTCACATTGGTAGGGAAGGTGTTTCTTAGGGTTTTCAGAACAACAAGTAATATCATATATTTCACATAAATTCCAAGCATAGCATTGCAAACGATGAATTTGATCCAGTAAAAGTTTCCCTTTTTCAGATATACGGTGTCGCACATAACAAGCATGCTCATCTAAAGATTTGCCCTCAACTAAGCTAGATGGGGTTTCAACACGAGCACAAAGGGATCAAAGATGATCCAAGTAAAAAGCTTCAGGAGTGTGATAGATTTTGAGTGGTTCTTCAACCATTGGTTCAGTAGGTACAACTATTTTTTTTGGTATTTTGCGTTTCCTACCCATGACTAAAGATAGAAAACAACTAAGAACAACTAATAAAAATTACTTAGTGATAAAGCAAACAAGCACACACGAGAATATTCACCCCATGCTATGACTCCCCGGCAACGGCGCCAGAAAAAGGTCTTGATGACCCGCAAGTATATGGGATAATTGTAGCCTCTTTTGATAAGTAAGAGTGTCGAACCCAACGAGGAGCTAAAGGTAGAACAAATACTCTCTCAAGTCCTATCGGCCACTGATATGACTCTACACACGCTTGACATTCGCTTTACCTAGAACAAGTATGAAACTAGAAGTACTTTGTAGGTGTTGTTGGATATGTTTGCAAGATAATAAAGAGCACGTAAATATAAACTAGGGGCTGTTTAGATAAAGATGCAGTAAAGTAAGTATTAGTAGAGAACTTTTTGTTACGAGAAAGTTATTTGTCCCTAGGCAATCGATAACTAGACCGGTAATCACTATTGCGATTTTATTTGAGGGAGAGGCATAATCTAACATACTTTCTCTTCTTGGATCATATGCACTTATGATTGGAACTCTAGCAAGCATCCGCAACTACTAAAGATCATTAAGGTAAAACCCAACCATAGCATTAAAGCATCAAGTCCCCTTTATCCCATACGCAAACAACCTACTTACTTGGGTCTGTGCTTCTGTTCACTCATGCCGCCCACCATAAGCAAATCATAAACATATTGCAAACCCTACAGCGGGGATCCCTCACGCTTGCGCGACATGGAGAGCACCATAGGACAGCACCAATAATAAAACATGCAACTCAAACCAATCACGATCATCAATTAACCCATAGGACAAAACAGATCTACTCAAACATCATAAGATAGCAATACATCATTGGGAAATAATATATAGAGTTGAGCACCATGTTTAAGTAGAGATTATAGCGGGTAAGAGAGGGGTTACACCGCTGCATAGAGGGGGGAATAGTTGGTGATGAAGGCGGTGAAATTGTTGGTGAAGATCATGGTGATGATGATGGCCCCCGGCAGCGCTCCGGCGCCACCGGAAGCAAGGGGGAGAGAGCCCCCCTTCTTCTTCTTCCTTGACCTTCTCCCTAGATGGGAAAAGGGTTTCCCCTCTAGTCCTTGGCTCCCATGGCGTGGGAGGGGCAAGAGCCCCTCCAAGATTGGATCTGTCTCTCTGTCTCTCTGTCTCCCTCTATTTCCGCGTTCCCAGATTCTGCCCCTTCACTGTTTCTTTTATATCCGGATATCCGTAACTTCGATTGGGGTGAATCTTTCGCCCAGATTTTTCTCATAAAATTAGCTTTCTTGCAGAAAAAGAAGAGCGTCAACCGCCTTATGGGTGGCCCACGAGAGTGCCAAGCGCACCAAGGGGGGAGGACGCGCCCCCCTATCTCGTGGCCACCTCGGGCACCGTTTCGCGTTGATTCTTCCTTCGGAAAATCCCAAACTTTCCAAAATAATTCTCCGTCCGTTTTTACCCCGTTTGGATTCTGTTTGATATTGGGTTTCTGCGGAACATAAAACATGCAACAAATAGGAACTGGCACTGGGCACTGGATACATATGTTAGTCCCAAATATAGTATAAAAAGTTGCCAAAAGTATATGAAAGTTGTAGAATATTGGCATGGAACAATAAAAAATTATAGATACGACGGAGACGTATCAGCCCCCCCGGTGTCTATATAAACTGGAGGGTTTAGACTTCTAGGGTTTAGCCACAACAATCGTAATCTCATAGGCTAGACTTCTAGGGTTTAGCCATTACGATCTCGCGGTAGATCAACTCTTGTAATACTCATATTCATAAAGATCAATCAAGCAGGATAGGGTATTACCTCCATAGAGAGGGCCCGAACCTGGGTAAACATTGTGTCCCCTGCCTCCTATTACCATTAGCCTTAGACGCACAGTTCGGGACCCCCTACCCGAGATTCGCCGGTTTTGACCCCGACATTGGTGCTTTCATTAAGTGTTCCACTATGACATTGAAGATAGGCTTGATGGCTCCATCAATCATCTACAACAACGCAGTCCAGCGGGGGATCTTCCTCCCCGGACAGATCTTCGTATTCAGCGGCTTCACACTACGGGCCAACTCGCTTGGCCGTCTAGAGCAGATCGATAGCTACGCCCCTGGCCATCAGGTCAGATTTGGAAGCCTGAATTTCGTGGCTGATATCCGTGGAGACTTGATCTTCAATGGGTTCGAGCCCATGACGGCTGTCCCCGGCCACCATGATGAACATGACCTAGATCTGTCATCTGGCCGTGTGCAGGAGATAGCGCCTGTGACTACCCTGGCCTTAGAGCCGGAGCGGACTTCGTCGTCTGAAGACGAGAAGCTTAACCCTGCCATGGAGGCCGCAGACTCAGCTGCGCTTGAGCCGCACACAGACCCAACATCGAGCTGGGCTTGTGTCACCAGAACCTCGCACTTGTCTCCGGCCATGGGTTCTGGACCGCGTGCTTCCGCGTCCATCGAACCTGATTGGGCGCCGGTCTTGGAGTTCAGCTCCACGGACATCTTCCAGCACTCGCCTTTGGGCGACGTGTTAAACTCATTAAAATCCCTCTCCTTGTCGGGGGGCTCACGGCCGAACTATGTCCGGCTCGAGTGGGAAGCAGACAACGAAGAACTTTGTTTCCCACCCACCACCCACTTCATAGCCACTCACTGTCGACGAGTTAACCGACATGCTCGATTATGACTCCAAAGACATCGACGATATGGATGACGATGCCGGAGAGGAGCAGGAACCACCGCATACAGGGCGTTGTACAACCACCTCCTCATTTGACATATACATGGTGGATACACCCAAAGAAAACAATGGCGGCAATGGAAATCCAGTCAAGGATAAACCTCTTGAGACACAGCCAAAGCATCGACGTCAGCGACGCTGCTCTAAGCCACGCCGTAGTAAAAACAACAATACCATCACAGGAGAAAACACTCCGGACGATGCCGAAAACAATGAAGACCCCATTGAGCCAACTGATACGTCCATTTTGCATCATGCTTTTATATCGATATTTATTGCATTATGGGCTGTTATTACACGTTATGTCACAATACTTATGGCTATTCTCTCTTATTTTACAAGGTTTAACATGAAGAGGGAGAATGCCGGCAGCCGGGATTTTGGGCTGGAAAAGGCGCAAATATTGGAAACCTATTCTACACAGCTCCAAAAGTCCTGAAACTCCACGAAAGTCATTTTTGGAATTAATAAGAATTTTTGAGCGAAGAAAGTACCAGAGGGGGCCCACACTCTGGCCACGAGGGTGGGGGGGGGGGGGCGCCCACCCCTACTGGGCGTGCCCCCTGCCTCGTGGGCCCCCTGGGGGCCCTCCGGTGCCCATCTTCTGCTATATGAAGTCTTTTACCCTGGAAAAAAATCATAAGCAAGCTTACGAGATGAAACTCCACTGCCACGAGGCGAAACCTTGGCAGAACCAATCTAGGGCTCTGGTGGAGCTGTTCTGCCGGGGAAACTTCCCTCTGGGAGGGGGAAATCATCACCGTCGTCATCACCAACGATCCTCTCATCGGGACGGGGGTCAATCTCCATCAACATCTTCACCAGCACCATCTCCTCTCAAACCGCTAGTTCTCTCTTGTATCCAATCTTGTATCAAAACCACAAATTGGTACCTGTGGGTTGCTAGTAGTGTTGATTACTCCTTGTAGTTGATGCTAATTGGTTTATTTGCTGGAAGATCATATGTTCAGATCCCTAATGCATATTAATACTCGTCTGATCATGAACATGAATATGCTTTGTGAGTACTTACGTTTGTTCCTGAGGACATGGGTGAAGTCTTGCTATTAGTAGTCATGTGAATTTGGTATTTGTTCGATATTTTGATGAGATGTATGTTGTCTCTCCTCTAGTGGTGTTATGTGAACATCGACTACATGGCACTTCACCATTATTTGGGCCTAGAGGAAGGCATTGGGAAGTAATAAGTAGATGATGGGTTGCTAGAGTGACAGAAGCTTAAACCCTAGTTTATGCGTTACTTCGTAAGGGGTTGATTTGGATCCACATGTTTCATGCTATGGTTAGGTTTACCTTAATACTTATTTTGTAGTTGCGGATTCTTGCAATAGGGGTTAATCATAAGTGGGATGTTTGTCCAAGAAAGGACAACACCCAAGCACCGGTCCACCCACATATCAAATTATCAAAGTAACGAACGCGAATCATATGAGCGTGATGAAAACTAGCTTGACGATAATTCCCATGTGTCCTCGGGAGCGCTTTTCTCATTATAAGAAATTTTCCAGGCTTGTCCTTTGCTACAAAAAGGATTGGGCCACCTTCCTGCACTTTATTTACTTTTATTGTTTGTTACCCATTACAAATTATCTTATCACAAAATTATCTGTTACCTACAATTTCAGTGCTTGCAGAGAATACCTTACTGTAAACCGCTTGTCATTTCCTTCTTCTCCTCATTGGGTTCAACACTCTTACTTATCGAAAGGACTATGATAGATCCCCTATACTTGTGGGTCATCAAGACTCTTTTCTGGTACCATTGCCGGGGAGTGAAGCGCCTTTGGTGAGTCGAACTTGGTAAGGAAATATTTATATAGTGTGCTGAAATATTCTGTCACTTGTTACTATGGAAACTAATCCTTTGAGGGGCTTGTTCGGGGCATCTTCGCCCCGACTAGTAGAGCAAAGAGTTGCTCCTCAACCTACTGAACCTACTGAAAATGTTTACTTTGAGATTCCTTCGGGTATGATAGAGAAATTTCTAGCTAATCTCTTTGAAGGAGATGGAACATTGCATCCCGATTTACACCTTATCTATGTGCATGAAGTTTGTGGATTATTTAAGCCTGCAGGTATGCCCGATGATATTGTTAAGAGGAAGGTCTTCCCTTTATCTTTGAAGGGAGATGCATTGACATGGTATAGGCTATTTGATGATACGAAATCTTGGGACTATAAGCGATTGAAATTGGAATTTCACCAGAAGTTCTATCCTATGCATCTTGTTCATCATGATCGTAATTACATATATAATTTCTGGCCTCGCGAAGGAGAAAGCATCGCTCAAGCTTGGGGGAGGCTTAAGTCAATGTTGTATTCATGCCCCAATCATGAGCTCTCAAGAGAAATGATTATTCAAAAATTTTAAGCTTGGCTTTCTCTCATTGATCGCACCATGCTCGATACTTCTTGTGCTGGTTCTTATATGCTGAAGACTATTGAATTCAAATGGGACTTATTGGAAAGAATTAAACGCAACTCTGAAGATTGGGGTTCCGAAGATGGTAAGGAGTCAGGTATGACACCTAAGTTTGATTGTGTTAAATCTTTTATGGATACCGATGCTTTTTGTGGATTTAGCGCTAAATACGGACTTGACTCTGAGATAGTAGCTTCTTTCTGTGAATCTTTTGCTACTCACGTTGATCTCCCTAAGGAGAAGTGATTTAAATATAATCCTCCCATTGAAGTAAAAGTAGTTGCACCTGTTACAGTTGAAGAAAAGACTATCACTTATGATGATCCTATTGTTCCTACTACTTATGTTGAGAAACCACCTTTCCCTGTTAGGATAAAGGATCATGCTAAATCTTCAACTGTGGTTCGTAAAAGTAATACTAGAACATATACACCTCCCGAGCAAATTAAAGTTGAACCTAGTATTGCTATGGTTAAAGATCTCTTGGCTGATAATATAGATGGGCATGTTATTTACTTATGTGAAGAAGCTGCTAATATTGTTAAACCCGATGCTAAGATACATAGACCTGTTGTGGGCATGCATGTTATCTCTGTTAAAATAGGAGATCATTGTTATCATGGCTTATGTGATATGGGTGCTAGTGCTAGTGCAATACCTATTTCCTTATACCAAGAAATTATGCATGATATTGCACCCGCTGAGTTAGAAGATATTGATGTCACTATTAAGCTAGCCAATAGAGATACTATTTCACCAGTTGGGATTGTTAGAGATGTTGAAGTCTTGTGTGGGAAAGTTAAATATCCTGTTGATTTTCTTGTTCTTGGTTCCCCACAATATAGTTTTTGTCCCATTATATTTGGCAGACCCTTCTTGAATACTGTTAATGCTAGGATTGATTACAAAAAGGATGTTGTTACAATTGGCTTAGGGGATATGTCTCATGAGTTTAATTTTGCTAAGTTTCGTAGACAACCCCATGATAAAGAATTGCCTAGTAAGGATGAAATTATTGGTCTTGCTTCTATTTCCGTGCCTCCTACTAATCCGTTAGAACAATATTTGCTACACCAAGAAAATGATATGTTTATGAATGAAAGAAGGGAGCTAGATGAAGTATTCCTTAAGAAGGGTCCTATTCTAAAACACAACTTGCCTGTTGAAATCCTAGGGGATCCTCCTCCACCTAAGGGTGATCCCGTGTTTGAGCTTAAACCTTTACCTGATAATCTTAAATATGCTTATCTTGATGAAAAGAAGATATATCTTGTTATTATTAGTGCTAACCTTTCAGAGCAGGAAGAGGAAAGATTATTGAAAACTCTGAAGAAGCACCGTGCTGCTATTGGATATACTCTTGATGATCTTAAGGGCATTAGTCCCACTCTATGCCAACACAAAATTAAATTGGACGAAGGCTCCAAACCAGTTAGAGATCATCAACGACGGTTAAATCCTAAGATGAAAGAAGTGGTAAGAAAGGAGATACTAAAGCTCCTTGAGGCAGGTATAATTTATCCCATTGCTGATAGCGATTGGGTAAGTCTTGTCCATTGCATCCCTAAGAAGGGAGGTATTACTGTTGTTCCTAATGATCAAGATGAATTGATTCCACAAAGAATTATTATAGGTTATAGGATGGTAATTGATTTCCGTAAATTAAATAAAGCTACTAAGAAAGATCGTTACCCTTTAACTTTTATTGATCAAATGCTAGAAAGACTATCCAAACATACACATTTCTGCTTTCTAGATGGTTATTCTGGTTTCTCTCAAATACCCGTGTCAGCGGACGATCAATCAAAAACTACTTTTACTTGCCCTTTCGGTACTTTTGCTTATAGACGTATGCCTTTTGGTTTATGTAATGCACCTGCTACCTTTCAAAGATGTATGATGGCTATACTCTCTGACATTTGCGAAAATATTTGTGAGGTATTCATGGATGACTTCTCCATTTATGGATCCTCTTTTGATGATTTCTTGAGCAACCTTGATCGAGTTTTGCAGAGATGTGAAGACACTAGTCTTGTCTTGAATTGGGAGAAGTGCCACTTTATGGTTAATGAAGGCATTGTCTTGGGGCGTAAAATTTCTGAAAGAGGTATTGAAGTTGATAAAGCAAAAGTTGATGCTATTGAAAAGATGTAGTGTCCTAAGGACATTAAAGGTATAAGAAGTTTCCTAGGTCATGCCGGTTTTTATAGGAGGTTCATTAAGGACTTCTCTAAAATCTCTAGGCCTCTGACTAATCTATTGCAAACAGATATTCCTTTTGTCTTTGATGATGATTGTGTAGAAGCATTTGAAATACTTAAGAAAGCTTTGATCACTGCACCTATTGTTCAGCCACCCGATTGGGATTTACCCTTTGAAATTATGTGTGATGCTAGTGATATTGCTGTAGGTGCTGTTCTAGGGCAAAGAGTTGATAAGAAACTAAATGTTATCCAGTATGCTAGTAAAACTCTTGACACTGCCCAGAGAAATTATGCTACCACTGAAAAAGAATTCTTAGGAGTTGTATTTGCTTGTGATAAGTTCAGACTTTATATTTTTGATTTTAAAGTAACTATTCACACTGATCATGCTGCTATTAAATATCTTATGGAAAAGAAAGATGCTAAACCTAGACTTATTAGATGGGTTCTCTTGCTCCAAGAATTTGATTTGCATATTATTGATAGAAAGGGAGCTGAGAACCCCGTTGCAGACAACTTTTCTAGGTTAGAGAATGTTCTTGATGACCCACTACCTATTGATGATAGCTTTCTTGATGAACAATTAGCTGTCATAAATGCTTCTCGTACTGCTCCATGGTATGCTGATTATGCTAATTAGATTGTTGCTAAATTCATACCACCTAGTTTCACTTACCAGCAAAAGAAAAAGTTCTTTTATGATTTAAGACATTATTTCTGGGATGACCCACACCTTTATAAAGAAGGAGTAGATGCTGTTATTAGACGTTGTGTACCTGATCATGAACATGAACAGATCCTACGCAACTGTCATTCCAAACCATATGGAGGACACCACGCTGGAGATAGAACTGCACATAAGGTATTGCAATCCGATTTTTATTTGCCTACTCTCTTCAAGGTTGCCCGTAAGTTTGTCTTGTCTTGTGATGAATGTCAAAGAATTGGTAATATTAGTAGACGTCAAGAAATGCCTATGAACTATTCTCTTGTTATTGAACCGTTTGATGTTTGGGGCTTTGATTATATGGGACCTTTTCCCGCCTCTAATGGATATACACATATTTTAGTTGCTGTTGATTATGTTACTAAGTGGGTAGAAGCTATTCCAACTAGTAGCACTGATCATAACACCTCTATTAAGATGCTTAAAGAAGTTATTTTTCCGAGGTTTGGAGTCCCTAGATATCTCATGACTGATGGTGGTTCACATTTTATTCATGGTGCTTTTCGTGAAATGCTTGCTAAGTATGATGTTAATCATAGAATTGCATCTCCTTATCACCCACAGTCTAGTGGTCAAGTAGAGTTGAGTAATAGAGAGCTCAGATTAATTTTGCAAAAGACCGTTAATAGATCTAGAAAGAATTGGTCCAATAAAGTTCATGATGCATTATGGGCCTATAGAACTACATATAAAAATCCGATGGGTATGTCTCCGTATAAGATGGTTTATGGAAAAACATGTCACTTACCTCTCGAACTTGAACATAAGGCATATTGGGCTCTTAAAGAGCTCAATTATGATTTCAAAGTTGCTGGAGAGAATAGGTTATTTGACATTAGCTCACTTGATGAATGGAGAACCCAAGCATATGAGAATGCCAAGTTGTTTGAAGAAAAAGTTAAAAGATGGCATGACAAAAGGATACAAAAGCGTGAGTTCAACGTAGGTGATTATGTGTTGCTATTCAACTCTCGTTTAAGAGTTTTTGCAAGAAAACTTCTCTCTAAATGGGAAGGCCCTTACGTTATCGAGGAGGTCTATCATTCCGGTGCCATAAAAATCAACAACTTCGAAGGCACAAATCCGAAGGTGGTGAACGGTCAAAGAATCAAACATTATATCTTAGGTAACCCAATAAATATTGAAACTAATATTATTGAAACCGTAACTCGGTGGAATACATAAGGGACACTTTCCAGAACGTTTCAGACTCCAAAAAGGAATAGATATGTGGTACAGTAAGTAAACCGACTCCAAAACAATTCTAATAGCAATTTTCCTCTGTTTTGGAATATTTAAGAAAATAGGAAAATAAGAAGTAGCCCGGGAAGGACACGAGGCGTCCACGAGGGTGGAGGGCGCGCCCACCTTAACTGGGCGCGCGCCCCTGCCTCGTGGACACCTCGTGTGCTCTTCGGACTCCGTTTTCTTGCACGATACTTCTTTTGGTCGGTAAAAATTCATTATATAATCTCCCGAAGATTTTGAGCACCATATCACGCAAAAGTCTTCTGTTTTTGTTTCGAGTTGTTTGTCTGATAGATCTAAAGCATCATGACGTCACCCTCCTCCAACAATGAAGACAAGGATGCTTGGCTATTGAAGATAGAGCTGAAGAGAGAAGAACCTGGGGAGATCAACAAGGATGATGGGATCAAGAAGGCCATGTAGGATCAAGCTCTGGCGGCCGAAGAATAAAACATTCCTCAACCTCTACCTAACCTCTTTGCCCCAAATGAGATTGAAGCTTTCAAGATGGTTGAGTTAGCTCGCATTCAAAACAAGTATCTCACATAGGAAAATATTTTGTTGAAGGAGCATATCGTCGCACTCAAGGGCATTATTCACAAATTGGAAGAGCTCCTATGCTCGATGTGCGACTATCCATCATCATCACAACCTTCTTCACCAGCAAAGGATACATAATCACATGGGTATGGGCACTCCCATTGGCAACTACCAAGCTTGGGGGAGGTGCCCCGGTATTGTATCACCATCACACCCCTATATTTACCGTTTTTCTTAGTTCAATCCTTTTGGTAATATCTTGATCTAGTAGAATAAAGTTTTGGTATGATTTAGTTTTGAGTTTTTCTTTGTGATCGCTTTATGTAATCGAGTCCGTGAGCTATATAATAAAGATTAGTGTCGAGTCAAGGGCTTTGCTATCTTGCTATGATCTTGAGAAAATAGAAAGAATAAAAAGAATAAAAGAGTTCATATTGATCTTATGGATAGTAATGACTTCACACATAGAGAGTGTGAGGCTTAAAAGTTGTTGAGAGTTGGCAAACATAGTTCTGGTCATCGTTGCAATTAATAGAAAGTAATAAAGAAAGAGAGGTTTTCACATATAAATATACTATCTTGGACATCTTTTATAATTGTGAGCACTCATTAAAGTATGTCATGTTAAAGAGTTGATGTTGGACAAGGAAGACAACTTAATGTGTTATGTTTTCTCACATCTTATTTAAAGTATATTGTCATGGATCGTCCAACATGTTGAGCTTGCCTTTCCCTCTCATTCTAGCCAAATTCCTTGCACCAAGTAGAGATACTACTTGTGCTTCCAAATATCCTTAAACCCAGCTTTGCCATGAGAGTCCAACATACCTACTTATGGATTGAGTAAGATCCTTCAAGTAAGTTTTCATGTTGCAAGCAATAAAAATTGCTCTCTAAATATGTATGACTTATTAGTGCGGAGAAAATAAGCTTTATACGATCGTGTGATATAGAAGTAATAAAAGCGACGGACTGCATAATAAAGGTTCATATCACAAGTGGCAATATAAAGTGACGTTCTTTTGCATTAAGATTTGGTGCATCCAACCCTAAAAGCACATGACAACCTCTGCTTCCCTCTACGAAGGGCCTATCTTTTACATTATGCAAGAGTCTAGGTGACCCTCACCTTTCCCTTTTTCATTTTATCCTTTGGCAAGCACTCATGTTGGAAAGATCCTGATATATATATATATATATCCAATTGGATGCAAGTTAGCATGAACTATTATTGTTGACATTACCCTTGAGGTAAAACGTTGGGAGGCAACACTATAAGCCCCTATCTTTCTCTGTGTCCGATTAAAACTCCATAACCATAAGTATTGCATGAGTGTTAGCAATTATGAAAGACTAAATGATAGTTGAGTATGTGGACTTGCTGAAAAGCTCTATTCTTGAATTTTTTCCGATGTTATGATAAATTGCAATTGCTTCAATGACTAAGATTATAGTTTGTTAGTTCTTAATGAAGTTTTTGAATCATACTTGACATTGTGAATAAATTGTTACTTGAGCATAAGAAATCATATGACAAAATCTATATATGTTGCTATTATAAGAATGATCATGATGCCCTCATGTCCGTATTTTATTATTGTCGACACCTCTATCTCTAAACATGTGGACATATTTTTCGATATTGGCTTCCGCTTGAGGACAAGCGAGGTCTAAGCTTGGGGGAGTTGATACGTCCATCTTGCATCATGCTTTTATATCAATATTTATTGCATTATGGGCTGTTATTACATGTTATGTCACAATACTTATGGCTATTCTCTCTTATTTTACAAGGTTTAACATGAAGAGGGATAATGCCGGCAACCGGGATTTTGGGCTGGAAAAGGAGCAAATATTGGAAACCTATTCTACACAGCTCCAAAAGTCGTGAAACTCCACGAAAGTCATTTTTGGAATTATTAAGAATTTTTGAGCGAAGAAAGTACCAGAGGGGGCCCACACCCTGGCCACGAGGGTGGGGGACGCGCCCACCCCTACTGGGCGCGCCCCCTGCCTTGTGGGCCCCCTGCTGTCCCTCCGGTGTCCATCTTCTGCTATACGAATTCTTTTACCCTGGAAAAAATTATAAGCAAGCTTACGAGACGAAACTCGGCCGCCACGAGGCGGAACCTTGGCGGAACCAATCTAGGGCTTCGACGGAGCTGTTATGCCGGGGAAACTTTCCTCCCTGAGGGGGAAATCATCACCATCGTCATCACCAATGATCCTCTCATCGGGAGGGGGTCAATCTCCATCAACATCTTCACCAGCACCATCTCCTCTCAAACCCTAGTTCATCTCTTGTATCCAATCTTGTATCAAAACCACAAATTGGTACCTGTGGGTTGCTAGTAGTGTTGATTACTCCTTGTAGTTGATGCTAATTGGTTTATTTGGTGGAAGATCATATGTTCAGATCCTTAATGCATATTAATATTCCTATGATCATGAACATGATTATTCTTTGTGAGTAGTTACGTTTGTTCGTGAGGACATGGGTGAAGTCTTGCTATTAGTAGTCATGTGAATTTGGTATTCGCTCGATATTTTGATGAGATGTATGTTGTCTCTCCTCTAGTGGTGTTATGTGAACGTCGACTACATGACACTTCACCATTATTTGGGCCTAGAGGAAGGCATTGGGAAGTAATAAGTAGATGATGGGTTGCTAGAGTGACAGAAGCTTAAACCCTAGTTTATGCGTTGCTTTGTAAGGGGCTGATTTGGATCCACATGTTTCATGCTATGGTTAGGTTTACCTTAATACTTCTTTTGTAGTTGCGGATGCTTGCAATAGGGGTTAATTATAAGTGGGATGTTTGTCCAAGAAAGGACAACACCCAAGCACCGGTCCACCCACATATCAAATTATCAAAGTAACGAACGCGAATCATATGAGCATGATGAAAACTAGCTTGACGATAATTCCCATGTGTCCTTGAGAGCGCTTTTCTCGTTATAAGAAATTGTCCAGGCTTGTCCTTTGCTACAAAAAGGATTGGGCCACCTTGCTGCACTTTATTTACTTTCACTGTTTGTTACCCGTTACAAATTATCTTATCACAAAATTATCTGTTACCTACAATTTTAGTGCTTGCAGAGAATACCTTACTGAAAACTGCTTGTCATTTCCTTCTGCTCCTCGTTGGGTTCGACACTCTTACTTATCGAAAGGACTACGATAGATCCCCTATACTTGTGGGTCATCACCAACCTCCAAGCAGGAGGAACGGGAGGATGGGCCAGTCAGCCCTGGCGAACAGGCCATGAACGAAGACTTGGAGGATAGCAATTACCTTCCGCTCTCCGAGGACGAGGTGAGCATCGGCTACGAAGATTTCATCTTGCCTGAGGAACCCATCGAACAGGAATGCTTTAAGCGTCAGCTAATTGCCACTGCAATAAGCCTGAAAAAGAAGCAGCAGCAGGTTCAAGGTGATCAAGATCTGCTCAATGAAAGATGGACTAATGTCCTGGCAGCTGAGGAATATGGCCTCGAGCGCCCAACCAAAAACTACCCGAAGCGCAAACTGTTACCACAGTTTGATGACGAGGTGCTGGAACCCATCCTACCAAGGTACAATGCGGCTGACCGACCACCACGTGGCCGGGACAAAGTGGCACCTCAAGCCGAACACCAGCCCGCACTGCCTCACCGAACAAACAGAAATACAACAGCTGGGGATATACACATGACCTGCGATACGACTTGGAAAACAGAGCAAGTCAGACAAGATCAATCTATGGATCACGGGGGCGTGCCACCATGCGCGAGATGGCCATATGGCTGAACATGACAAATATAATCACGTCCGGGCCGAAAACCGTAGACGAACTCCATCCGAGCTATGTCATGACTTGGCCCGATATAGAGGCGCCGCACACCCCCTTTGCTTCACTGACGAAGTAATGGGACATGATTTCCGAGAAGGGTTTAAACCCGTGAACATCGAATCATATGATGGCACAATAGACCCCACGATATGGATTGAGGACTTTCTTCTCCATATTCATATGGCCCGCGGTGATGGTCTTCATGCCATCAAGTACCTCCCGCTCAAACTCAAAGGACCAACTAGGTACTGGTTGAACAGTCTATGTCGGTGTCAAAACTGGCGGATCTCAGGTAGGGGGTCCCGAACTGTGCGTCTAAGGCTATTGGTAACAGGAGGCGGGGGACACGATGTGTACCCAGGTTCAGGCCCTCTCTATGGAGGTAATACCCTACTTCCTGCTTGATTGATCTTGATGATATGAGTATTACAAGAGTTGATCTACCACGAGATCGTAGAGGCTAAACCCTAGAAGCTAGCCTATGATTATGATTGTTGTTGTTCTACAGACTAAACCCTCCGGTTTATATAGACACCAGAGGGGGCCAGGGTTACATAGAGTCGGTTACAGAGAAGGAAATCTACATATCCGAACTGCCAAGCTTGCCTTCCACGCAAAGGAGAATCCCACACGTACACGGGACGAAGTCTTCAAACTTGTATCTTTATAGTCCAATAGTCCGACATAAGTACATACTCCGGCTGTCCGAGGACCCCCTAATCCAGGACTCCCTCAGTAGCCCCTAAACTAGGCTTCAATGACGATGAGTCCGGCGCGCAGATTGTCTTCGACATTGCAAGGCGGGTTCCTTCTCCGAACACTCCATAGAAGATCTTGAACACAAGGATCGTGTCCGGCTCTGCAAAACAAATTCCACATAACACCGTAGAGAGCACAATATTCCACAAATCTAATCTGATGACAACTTTTCATAGCGTGACATCACGCCATAGCCCGGTCATTATTCGAACCATTTTTGTCAACCAGCTATTGCACGTCTTGTGAGGCGGTTTTATTGGCATGTATTATCGAAGCAGAGATCGTGTCCCCTTATCACGGGATTCTCATCAATATGGGTGTGGGTAACCTGTCACACCCTAGCTAGTTCATGCATTAGAGTGTTGCATCATGTTTATTTCATTCATCAGAAACTTGAAATGGGGATGACAGAACCCCCAGCACCCCTGAAACCAACTAGGGTTTACTAAAAATATTTTCAATGAACCTGAAATGCCCTTCTAAAATGTTCATCACCTCTGCCTTGGTCTTAAACCTCTGCCAAAAGTGATGCACAAATTTCTAGGTCATCCTAAGGTCACTGGATTAAACCATTAGTCATTTGAGTTTGGGCATTTAAATAATATAAAATATTTCAAATGCTCAAATAATCCCAAACTAAAATGTTCCATGCTGGATATATTCCAAACAGTGGCCATGTGCAGTTTGGTGATTTTTGGAGATGCCTAAGTATTTTTAGTAATGCAGCAAACCTATAGAAATAAAATAAAACTGAAATAAATGAAAACCCACTTACCTGACCAAACCCACGCCCCGATCCACCTGGCGGCCCAGCACTGTGCTGGCCCGTGCCAGCCAGCTGCTTCGTCCCCGCCAGGAAGGCAGGGAGGTGACACCGACGAGCGCGAGCTCGCACGACGCCACCTGCTTGCCGCTTCGCCGCTGGACGAGCTGGACGACCACCACATCGCACCCTCGACCCCCTGGACACGTCCACTCGCCCCCTGCCTCTCTCCTTCGCCCTCTCCCGCCATGGCCGAAGCAGCCGCCGCCGTCCCACCGCCGTAGCCGCGCCCACCGTCGTCCACGTGCCGCTCCACCGTGTCCAGAAGGTCCGCCACTTCTTCCTCGACCGTCTCACCGAGCCACGCCCCACCGGAGGCCCCCGAGCGTCTCCACCGAGCTCGTCTTCAACCTCCCGACGGCCAAATCGCCTCTGCCGCCCCGCTTGCTCCGGCTCATCCCCGACCTCAGCACCAGCTCCGTCGCAACTGCTGTGAGCCTAGTTGCCTCCCCATCCTCTCCGTTCTCTCTCTCTCGAGCCCCGTAGCGACTGCACGTAGCTCACCCGCACGCGCTGCCACCGAGCTCATCGCCGACGAGGCTCCGGCCATGCAACGGCCGCGCCACCTTGTCAGTTACTCCTACCGCACCCCTAGGAGCTCATTGCACTACTCCACGCGCGTTGCCGTGCCTCCTAGTGACGAGTCCGAGCTCGTCCGAGCTCCGGCCGCCGCCAAACTCGTCGCTGGCGTCGTTTCTGGTGACTCCGAGCCCAACCACCACCACCACTGGATGCGGCTCGCCTCCAGCATCACGTAGGTGCCCTCCACCGCCTTTTTGGTCGCTGGAGCACAAAACCCGCACCGCACCACCGCGTCTGGCCTCGCCGGCGACTAAACGCCGGCGAGTTTGACCCCGCTGACCCTGTTTGACCACGGGTGGACCCAGTTTGACCCCCTGGGTCAATGACAGGTGGGGCCCAGCCCTGCTAATTAACTAGGATTAGTACTAATTAAAATTAGTTAGACTAATGACACTGACACGTGGGACCCACTGGTCAAGGTTGACCTGGACCGTCCCCGTTGACCACTGACGTCACCCTAACGCAGTAATTTATTTACTGGAATTATTCTTATACAGGAAATTCCAGAAAATATCACAAACTTCAAAAAATCATAGAAATTAATCTGTAGCTCCAAATGCAAAGTGTTATATATGAAAAATGATCTGAAAAATCCAATCTTTCCATCTATACTGGTTTCATGCATGTTAAAACAAGTTAACCTGCTGTTTAGTGCAGAACAAGTTAAAGCACTATTAAGGACCATGTATGAGCTTGAAACTTGAATCTTTGATTCAAAATGGTTCAAACCCATCTGCGCTTAGTTGCATTAGCCCAATACACTCATTTTGCCATGTCTCATGCATGCATCATATTGTTGCACTTTGTTTGGTGATGATTGTATATCGGTGCTCTCTGCGGTAGGTTCTGCCCCCGAGGAGTATCGCGAGTACCCTAAAGAAGAGCAATAACAGTCCACGGACCCGCAAGGCAAGCAACCAACCATTTGATCATATCGATACAATCCCATGTTCTCGCCTCTGCTCTCTTTTACTGCATTAAGACAACGCTATTCAAACTGTTGTGTGCTATGGTAGTTGAACCCATGTCCTCTGCATGACCTGTCATTGCCACAGTAACTAGATGAAACCCACTAGCATGTGTAGGAGTTGATTGAGCCATGTGTATGTGTTATTCCTACCTTGCTATGCCTGCTATGCTTAGAGTTGTGTCAGGTCTGGTTCATCTGGGTGATGGGCTAGAGTGAAATGATCATGTCGGTAGTGAGAGTGATGTGTTGAACACGATTTGGTAAAGGTATCGATGAGAGGCCATGTAGGAGTACAAGGTGGGTTGTTTCATTGAAGCCGTTCTTAAGCACTGAGATCTGTATGTGTGATTTAAGATTCAACTACTACCATGCATTGGGCCCTGAAATATGACCCCGCTCAACTTCTTATCCACCCTAGTATTCTGTCCAGGAGTTGCAAGTAGTTTCTGGTGTTTGTAGCTTACTAGAGGCCGTGGGCAGCGCTGACCCGCGGGGTGGGCTATGATGCGGTAGGTACGTGGCATGGTGTACCGGATGCCCGTTAGGTATCTCGGGAACCCTGCACACATCATTCGGGGCCGTATGTGGAAACCTCGGCTGGACTCCCTGCGGATGGAACCTGGATAGGCGATAAACCTGGACTAGAGACTTAGGTGTTTAGGTAGGTCGTGGTCTACACCCACGTCGGCTTTCACTTGAAGTCTGCCAAGCACATGTCGTGTGCAGACGCTAAGTGGTGGAAACATGTATGAAGTACACCCCTGCAGGGTTAACATCATCTGTTCGAATAGCTGCGTCCGCGGTAAAGGACTACTTGGTTGCCTATACAGTTCATAGACAAGTAAATGGATACTACTAAAAGCCTCAAGATAACTGTGAGTGCCAAGGATGGCTCTTCCGTAGGATGACGGAGGTGGATCCTTGGTAGTGTATTGAAGTGGTGAGTAGTGGACTCGAGTGCGCAAAACCATTTCAAGTTGGAGTCTCGTAAGATAGCTTAGCCAAGAGTCAAAGTTGGCTTGCTGCAATAACCCCACCATCCCTTCTTGATAATGTGCATGTATGTAGGATCTGATGTAAGTCTTGCTGAGTACCTTTGTACTCATGTTGCTTAATTTACGTTTTACAGAAGACGCTGCAACCCCTTCTCATGGGTTCTTCATAGACGTCGATGTCGACGAGTAGGCTGAAGCCCAGGTGGTGATCCTGAGCTCACGATGGACCATGTAGTATAGTCAGGCTTACCCAAGCCTCTTTTATTTCCTAGTTGTCTGTACTCAGACAAGTTACTTCTGCTATTGGCTTGTATGTTTGTATGACTTGAATGCTGGGTCGTGTGACCTATACTTGTGTGTATGATATGTATGGCTCTCTGAGCCTTTAAATAAAGTACTTGTGTTGTAGAGTCATGTTGTGATGCCTTGTTGTATTTGCACATATCGAGCATATTGTGTGTATGATTGAAATGCTTGGTATGTGTGGGATCTGACTATCTAGTTGTTTATCCTTAGTAGCCTCTCTTACCGGGAAATGTCTCCTAGTGCTTCCACTGAGCCATGGTAGCTTGCTACTACTCTGAAACACTTAGGCTGGCCGGCATGTGTCCTTCTTCGTTCCTGTGTCTGTCCCTTCGGGGAAATGTCACGCGATGAATACCGGAGTCCTGTTAGCCCGCTACAGCCCGGTTTACCGGAGTCCTGCTAGCCCAGTGCTATAGCCCGGATTCACTTGCTGATGACCGACACGTTCGATGCTGGGTCATGTATGCCTGTCCATGTAAGTTAGTGCCACTTTGGGTTTACGACTAGCCATGTCAGCCCGGGCTCCTTATCATATGGATGCTAGCGACACTATCATATATGTGTGCCAAAAGGCGCAAACGGTCCCGGGCAAGGTAAGGCGACACCCGTGGGAATACCATGCGTGAGGCCGCAAAGTGATATGAGGTGTTACATGCTAGATCGATGTGGCATTGAGTCGGGGACCTGACATAACCCAACCGCGCCATCGACACGGCGCTTGGGGAATAAGCGAGTTTACAGGGCAAGTGGGGAGGCGCATGGTTTTTACCGCCTTTATAAAGAGATAAGGATTCACCTTTTTCACCCACGCCTTCTTCTTCCTCTGCTCATCCATTCTCCCTCGCTCGAGCTCCAGCGCCCAAGTTCTCACCTTCTCCGTAAAGCCATTCCAAGCATGTCCGAAGCGGGAGGCAAGTGGATGGCCTCCTCCGTTAGGACATCCCGAAGCTTCGGGAGGCCGGATACCTGTCCGCAAACATCGCGCACCGGCTTCCGGCCAAAGGGAAAATCATCCCTACCCCGAAACCCCAGGAGAGGGTAGTGTTCCTCTCTCACTTCGTCCATGGACTGGGATCCCCCTCCACCCATTCGTCCGTGGACTTATGTTCTACTACGGGCTGGACTTCCATGATCTGGCCCCAACTTCATCCTCAACATCTCGGCGTTTATCGTCGTGTGCGAGGCCTTCCTCAGCATTACACCCCACTTCAGCCTATGGCTGAAGACCTTCAACGTGAAGCCAAAGGTGGTGGTTGGCCAGCAAGCAGAGTGCGGAGGCGCCATGGTGGGCAAGATGCCCAATGTCACCTGGCCCGAAGGCTCCTTTGTGGAGACTGTGAAGGGGTGGCAATCGGGGTGGTTGTACATCACCGAGCCGCGCAACACCAACTGGGCGGCAACCCCTGAATTTCGATCCGACATCCCCATGCGGCTCACCTCCTGGAAAGAGAAGGGCTTAGCCTGGGGCTCATCGGTGGAGCTGACTGAACTTCATACCTGCGTCCAAAATATGATAGGCAAGAAAATCAAGCTTGTCAACATGGTCCATGTCATGCTCATCCGCCGGATCCTTTCATGTCAGAGATGGGCTTACAATATGTGGGAGTTCGACCCGGCCGAACACCAGACACTGCGAGAGCTCTTCGACATGACGCATGAAGACGTTTGGAAGGTGCTGTTCAAGGCCACCGAGGTACCACTGCCCTAACCGAAGATCGCGGACTCAGCGCAAAGCACCCCTCCAATCCGATAAGTTTTTTATATTTTGCAAGATGTGCCTTTCCCCAGTATATTCGCGGGAGGAATCTAAGCCTCCATGCCAATTTCATAGGACTGGGTAGCGACAGCGGAGCAGATTGACTGTCCGGCTCCGCTACCTGAAGATCCAACATCGGCTCTTCTAACGAAGATGCTGTTTCCGGCGCCTTATGAGGTGCCGGAGAAGAAGGCCAAGAAGAGGGCCGTGGGGACCAGGAAAGGTCTCTGGCACAAGGTTATATCGGACGTGACGTCCGAAGACACCGAGGTGCACTCCTCCAACGAAGACGAGGAGGAGGAAGAAGAAATTCCTCCCCCCCCCCCAACCGGGGGGTGGGGGGAGAAGGGAAAGGCCACCCCGCAGGGGGAGGCCGAGGCATCCAAGAAGGGAAATACCTTCCTTCCGGACCACTCCACCACGACCACCTACAATGGCGAGGAGTGGTTGCTCAGGGACAAGCCCCTGGCTAAGTTGTAAGTGTCCGGACACTATAATACTTCCAGTATGTTTTTCTTTATTGCTTCTTATCATGTCAAACATGCATTTGCAGTCCGACCAAGTCCCATATCGAGGTATCCTCTTCGGAGGGGTCCCTTGGCGCATCGGCGATGAACAATGATTCACTCCCGACAACCTCCTCCCCCAGGCTCGCGGACGACACCGAGGTGTTGTCTCAGAGGATACCGGACTAGGGGGAGATAGTTCTGGAGATGCCCCCAGGCGAAATCCCAGTCGCCGGGTGCATGGGAGGGAAGACCCCCATGGACTCCGATAACGGGTGCCGCAGCAAGTCTGGCCCCCAGCCGAATAAGGCTCCGGAAACCCAAGTGGTTCTGGATTCAGGCAGACAACCTCTCTCTAAGGAGGGCGAGCCGCCTGTACCAATGACCTCTGTCCATCCAGAGGCATCGGATAACTTGCTAGAAGCGCTTCGCGGCGCTTCCATTGATGAAGAACACCATACTCTGATGAGTGTGGTGATTGAGAAGGCCCGGTCCGCCAAAAGCGGATTAACCGAAGCCTGCGCCGGCCTCTTAACATGCTTTGAGGTAAGTAACAAAATTGTGAGAAAATATCACAGTATAGATAGTAGCCCCTGATGCTCTGTTTGGTGTTTGGAAAGAAAGGCCGAACAGAGGATCAAATAACATCCACAGGAGTCTAACAAAAGATGTCTATGTGAATAAGCAGGTGTCGCTGCTAGCCGCTGCCGCTCGTACTACGGAGGTCTCCGGACTGAAGCAGGACCTAGAGCGGACCGAGGGAGAGCTCGGCCTTGTGAGGAGGCAGCTCGAGGAAAACAAAGGTACACAATACCCCGTCTGTATATTTAGAAAGGAAAAATTGTTTCTGCTGATGAAAGCGTCATGAATTTTACTAGGGGCCACGACCGAAGTGGCGGCCCTTAAGATGGTGCTGACCGAGGCCGAAGACAAAGCGGCCAAGGAGCACGCCGAGCACGAGAAGCAAGAGGCCCGAGTCAGCGAGGTCCAGCAAGAGCTCTAGGATTTCGTCCAAAAATACAAGTCCTTGGAGCGTGACTCTAAGACGCAATAGTCCGAGCTTGTGAAGGCCCTCCAGAGCGCACGAGATGCCAAGGCCAAACCCCAAAAGGCCCTCTAGGAGATTCAGGCGGCCAAGAAGATTGCGGCGGGTAAGGCATTCATTATGCAAAGCAAGCATGTGAAGGAGACTTTCCTTTTACTTACCCGAATTTGGAGCTCTCCAGGAGCATTCGCAGATCTGCTGCGCAACATATCTGATGCTGCAGAGTTCTACCGAGCTGAAGAAGGGAGCTTGATGAAGAAGTTGTTCTGGTCTCAGTATATTGGGACCGAACATCCGATGCCCTTGAGCGACCAGCTGAAGCAACTGGTCGAACTGTACAAGGCGGCCGAACTAGCCATGAGAGACCTCATAGTCCGGTTGTGGCCTGCCGAGCCCCTGCCCAACAGCTACTTTGGCCTAGTAAAGCAGCTTGTGAGTGCCTGTCCACGGCTTGAAGTTATAAAGCGGTCAGTTTGCATTGAAGGTGCGCGAATGGCCTTCACCCGCGCGAAAGTGCACTGGGCGAAGATGGATGCCGAGAAGCTAATGACCGAAGGGCCGCCGAAGGGCAAGGAGCATCGCCACCTCAAAAAGTATTATGATAGTGCCCTGAAGGGCTCCCGCCTTGTGGCGGAGCAATGTGCAAAGGATGTAATTTTTGAGTGAATACACTCATTTTATCCTATAATATGAAACAAGTTCTTTTGCGCAATATAACGCTTGCTGATTTAAAATTTTACCTTCTGTGCGGCCATTTATAAAATCTGAGAGTTGGCCAGTAGTCGGCTTCTGCCCACATGTAACTAGTACCGGGGTGTTCGGGGTAAATCTAAACACTCTTTATCCAAATGTTTGGACCTTTAAGGAGGTGTTTAGCGCAACGAACAAGGCAATCGGACTATACAGCTTTATCACTCTCACTTAGCCATAGAAGTTCTATAATTTTAAATTTCGGCGTAGCCCCTGGTATTCAGAAGGCTGAACTTGGGGTGCTATACACACCTAAATCAGACAAAGGCCGATTCCTCGCCCAAAGCGGAAAAAATCTTTAAGGATTTGAGACCTCTCGAACAACGACCATCTCTCACCGCATCATGACAGTCAGTTTTCGGCTTTCTCTACTGAGGTGCTCGTCCGGAAGAACCGGGACACAATCACAATAATTCTCCATGTGCCACCTTAGCCAATATAGCGGAACGTAAGGCAGCAAAACATGGGAGCCGGACAAACCCAACTATTGACCCAAGACATGATTCGGAGCTGATGCATATAATGCTATAAGTTCGGGGTGCCGCACTGTCGAAAGTGTTCAAACTTTTCTTGCCATGTTATGGGGTATATTAAAGCCCCCAGGCGAGCTGAACGTACCAAAATGTATGGGTGCAATTTGCAATAAATAAACAGTCAAGGAAAAAGATAAGGAAATGTAATCATAAGCTGACGCTATACATTATTTTCCATTGTTATTTGAATAATACATCAAGGCATATGTATACAAGTAGTGTGATAAGCAAAATAGGACTATTTGCATTGTCCTAACCAAGAGCGAGCTGCGTGTGGGTATGTAAAACAGGTATAGCGATCGTTATCAAAGACCACCTGGGGATTCCCTTGTACGTCAAAGCTTCTTGCCTCCTTGGTGTTTCCATCTCGTGATGGGTCCAATAATCAGGCTATCGGAAGAGCCTTCAGAGAATAGGGACCTGAAAGAAAGAAAAGAGGTGAAGGTATATAGATCCTGGGGCGGCTGAGCCGCATTGTGGACCGCATTCTAGTTGTGCCTCCGTCTACGCACATGGTATTTTAAGTGCGTAATTATGTATGCGCGGCACAAATTTCACCACTTGACTGGGACTAGGACGGAGGCCGAATTGCTAGGCGAGCTCTGGACGTACCGGACGATCCTGTTGCAGAGTACTTCAGACTCGCTTGGCGGTGTCCAGGGACTTTATTGCTGAATTGAAGGTCTACCTAAGAAGGCTGCTCTGTACTTCTGTTGTGAGGGCCGCAGTGCGCTCCTCCGTACAGAGGGAGCGCTCTGTATTTTCATTGACTGTTATAACACCGCGAGGTCCGGGCATCTTGAGCTTGAGGTAGGCGTAGTGCGGCACCACATTGAATCGAGAAAATGCAGTTCGTCCTAGTAGTGCATGATAACCACTACGGAAGGGGACGATATCGAAGATTAGCTCCTCGCTTCAGAAGTTTTCCGGGGATCCGAAGACTACTTCCAGTGTGATTGAGCCCGTGCAACAGGCCTCTACACTTGGTATGACACCTTTAAAGGTGGTTTTGGTGGGTTTGATCCTTGAGGGATCGATGCCCATTTTGCGCACTGTATCCTGATAGAGCAGGTTTAGGCTGCTGCCACCGTCCATAAGGACTCGTGTGAGGTGGAATCCGTCAATGATGGGGTCGAGGACCAGCGCGGCCGAACTGCCATGACGAATACTGGTCGGATGGTCCCTGCGATCAAAGGTGATCGGACAAGAAGACCATGGGTTGAACTTTGGGGCGACTGGCTCCATCGCGTAGACGTCCCTTAGTGCACGCTTCTGTTCCCGCTTGGGAATATGGGTTGCGTATATCATATTTACCGTTTTTACTTGGGGAGGAAATTTCTTCTGTCCTCCTGTGTTCGGCAGCCGGGGCTCCTCGTCGTCATCACTATGCGACCCCTTTTCCTTGTTTTCGGCATTCAACTTGCCGGCCTATTTGAACACCCAACATTCTCTATTGGTGTGGTTGGCTGGTTTATCGGGGATGCTGTGAATTTGACATGAGCGATCGAGTATACGATCCAGACTGGACGGGTATGGATTGTTTCTTTTGAATGGCTTTTTATGCTAACCGGTCTTAGAGCCACTGAATCCGGCATTGACGGCCGTGTCTTCGGCGTTATCACCATTGTTGCGATGCTTATGTCTGTTGCATCGGGGCTTGCTGTTGCTATCTCTGGCATCTGAGGTGCCAGCATTTCTTGATGTGCTGTTGCTGCGAACCAGCCAGCTATCCTCGCCCACACAAAAGCGGGTCATGAGTGTCGTGAGGGCTGCCATGGACTTGGGCTTCTCTTGGCCGAGGTGTCGGGTAAGCCACTCGTCATAGATGTTATGCTTAAAGGCCGCTAGGGCTTCGGCATCCGGACAGTCGATAATTTGGTTCTTTTTAGGTAGGAACCGAGTCTAGAATTTCCTGGCTGACTCTCCAGGCTGTCGAGTTATGTGACTTAAGTCATCAACATCCGGCGGTCGCACATAAGTGCCCTGGAAGTTATCCAGGAATGCGTCTTCCAGGTTCTCTCAACTTCCAATGGAGTTTGCCGGCAAACTATTCAGCCAATGCCGAGCCGGTCCCTTGAGTTTTAGTGGGAGGTACTTCATGGCATGTAGATCATCGCCGCGGGCCTTGTGAATGTGGAGAAGGAAATCTTCTATCCATACCGCGGGGTCTGTGGTCCCATCGTAGGGCTCAATATTCACGGGCTTAAACCCTTCTGGGAATTCATGCTCCATTACTTCGTCAGTGAAGCATAGGGGGTGTGCGGCGCCTCTGTGCCGGGCTATATCACGACGCAGTTTGAATGAGTCTGGTCTGTTGTATTCGGCCCGGCCGGATTTGTATTTGGTATATCCGGCGTGGCGATCATCGTCACGCGTGGGGGCGCGCCCCCGTGATCCGTAGATCGATCTTGACTGTCCTGCTTTGTTTTCCAATTCGTCTCGCAGGTCATGCGTGTAGCCCCGGGCCTTCGTGTTTTTGTTTGTTTGGCGACGGGGTGCGGGCTGGTGTTCGGGCTGATATGCCGCTTTGTCTCGGCCACGAGGTGGCCGGTCAGCCGCATCCTGCGCTGGTAGTGTAGGCTCTAGTGGCTCCTCCTCGAATTGAGGTAACAACCTGTGCTTTGGGTAACTTTTGGTTGGGCGCTCGAGTCCGTATTCCTCGGCTGCCAGGACCTCAGTCCATCTATCAGTTAGCAGATCTTGATCAACTTGAAGCTGCTGCTGCTTTTTCTTTAGCCTTTTTGTAGTGGCTATAAGCCGGCGCTTGAAGCGCTCCTGCTCGACGGGATCCTTAGGCACGATGAATTCTTCGTCGCCGAGGCTCACCTCGTCTTCGAAGAGGGGCATGTAGTTGTCATCCTCTAAGTCTCCATCCATTGCCTGTTTATCAGGGCTAGCTTGCCCATCCTCCCGCCCGGCTTGCTTGAAGCTTGCTTGGGCGGGATTGTTTTCGTCTTCGACATCATCTGGAGTGCTACTGTCTCTTGTGCCGGTATTGCTATTTTTGCTATGACGAGGCTTAGAACGGCGCCGCTGACGCCGGCGCTTAGGTTGCTGTAACGCCCCAGATTCTATGCGCCAGATGTCTTCCAGTTATTCACCGTCGCTGCCATGTTATTTTCTTGCGTGTTACATTTTTCCATGTCATCATCTGCATTTCATCTGCATGTTTTTCAAAACTTGCATCCGTTCGGATTCCACCGGTTCTCTCCGTTGTCCGTTCTGAGCACAACCACATTCGCGCCCGCCCGTCGCGCCTCTCAGACCTTGTTTCGTGAGCGGTAGATAAACGTTCTCGGAATGGGCCGAGATTTGCCGAGTGGCCTTGGTATATCACCGGTAGACCGCCCGTCAAATTTCGTTCCATTTGGAGGTCGTTTGATGCTCCAACGGTTAACCGTATAACCCCGAAAGCCCCTTCCCTTTGCAGCCCAGCACCCCTCCAAGCAGCCCACCTAGCCCATCTAACTCCCCTCCATGCTCTCCATCGTTCGGTCACGATCGTGTGGGTGAAAACCGCACCCCATTTGGACACTCCTAGCTCCCTCTACCTATATAAACACCCCCTCCCCCGAAATTTCGGATCAAATCCACCCTAACCCTAGATCAATTCCCTCCGCGCCGCCGAACGTTTCATCCCCTCCTCCGGACACGTCCGCCCCCTCTGCCTCAACCAAT
>NC_057801.1:666871177-666902456 GCF_018294505.1 Triticum aestivum
AACCCTGCCGCCGCGCCCCTCCGGCGTCTCCCCGCCTCCTCCCGTCGGCGCTCGACCCCGCCGGCCGTAGCTCATCGCCGCCCCGGTGAGCCCGCGCCGCCCGCCTTCTTCTCCCTCTCCTGTGCTCTCCCTCTCCCTCACCTGCTCTCTCCCTCTCTTTAGGAAGCCCCGCCGCCGGTGAGCTCGCCGCCCCGTGCCGCCGCCCTAGCTCCCGTGCTCCTCCGCCGGTGCCGCGCCTCGCGCCGCCTCTCCGCCACCCCTCATCGATGGCTGCCTTGCCGCCTCGCCGTTGATCTGGTCGGGCCGGATCGGATCCGGTCGTCCCCGACCTCCCTGGCCACCTCCCGCGCCCCCTCCGACCTCCTCCTCGCCGGAACCGCCCCGCCATCGCCGGAGTCAGGGTGGATCAGATCCACCAACACGCCCAACCAAACGTGCCCCGAGCCTCCCTGGATCCCTTCGTCCCGCATGCCTCCGTCCCGCGCTGACTTTCGCGGAGGTAAAAATCGCCTGTCCCGAAATATTTACATTCTGGTGCCATGTTTATCATGCCATAACTTCTTTCATGTAGCTCTGTTTTGAGCGTGTAATATATCAAAATGTTCATCATGAGATTCTCTTCATTTCATTCTATTGTGACATGCTTGTTTGAGTTTACCTTGATGCCCTTATCATCGTTGCAAGAGTGCTATATAATGTTATCTGTTGTCTGTTAACAGAACTTGGTGATTTGTCATTTTCGTTGCATTTTGTGTGTGCATCCTTTGAGCATGATGTCTACATGTTTTAGGAGCATATTCATGCCTTCTTTACAGTGGTGGAATCCATGTATTTTTGTGTGCTTTGTGTTGAGTGCATCAAGCTCGTGAAGTAGAGCACTTGTTACTGTTTTGCTAGGCTGAAACTGCTATATCATGACGCTATGTAAACCTGCAGCTACAAGTCATTCTGTGCATAATCTGGAGATGCTCACTAATGATGTTTTGTTATACATGTCATGCTCTATCCATCCATGCCCTTTGTTGCATTTATAGCCTACTGTAGCTTGTTGTAATCTTGCTCTCAAATTGCTAAATAATGTTGTTGTCAGTCTGTTAACATTAAGTTCAGTTTTGCCATCTCAATAACTAGTGATCCATGCACCCTATGACTATGCTATTGCCATTCTTAGCTCCATAAACATGTTTTCTTAGTGTTGATTACCTTGTCATGCCATGTATTGCTCTGTGGTGAGTTGTACAAGCTCACCAACATGCCTACTTATTGTTGTTCCTGCCATGTACTGTTATTCTGAATCCGTAATATCATTTGCCATGTTTGGATGGATCCTACCATCTTTTCTGTTGACCTTTGGAATTAGTTCAGTAAGGGAGTTTTGTTCTTTGTCTTTATTTTTAGCATTCAATGCCTTTTTTGCCATGTTAAGTTCCTGTAGCATGTTGTTTGATAGCTCTAAACATTGCAACCTGATGTAATTTCTGCCATGCACAGTGATTTCTGCTAAGTGTGTGAAACTGTCATCATTTGCAATCTTGCCATGTCGTTTTGAGCATGTTAGAGTGATTTCTGGAGATAGCTCAGTGTTCATGTTTTGGTGTGATTTACCTGTACATCATGGCCATGCCTTTTGTTTTCATGTTGAGGTGCTGTAGCATATTGTTTTGATGCTTGCTAGATGCCTAGTTGCTGTTTTGGACAGCTTGTCCTTTAAACTTGTTTCATGTGTATGTGTTGAACCGTTACTCCGTTTTGAGTGTGCTCTATATGAAACTTGCTTAGATTTGCATGTAGTTTCATCTTATCTTGTTGCATCCTTGTTTTGAGAGTGTTTGCTTGATGTTTGAATGCCTTTTGCATCAATGCCATGTTTAACTTGTTTTGCTCATATCTTCTAGGCCGTAGCTCCGAACTACATGAACTTTATATGTAACTTGACTAGAATTTCGTGTAGATCATCTTGGTGCATTTTAACTTGTTGTTTAACAACTTCAACACTGTGTTCTAATCAGATCTGTACCAATTTCGAAATTTGCATATGAGGACTTACCGGTTTAGTTCTATGTTGTTTCTGGCCTCATTTAAACTTGCTTTGATGTGTTGTTCTTGTATGCATCATCTCTTGCCATGAGTAGCCTCATCTAGCTTTGTCATGCATCATGATTGGTTGTGCATCATGTCATGTCTATGTGTTGTGTGTTTACCGTGTGTTTGCTTCTTTCTGGTTGTGCTCCTTCTCGTTAGTTCCTGTTTCGTTGCGATCGTGAGGATTCGTTCGTCTACACTTGGTTCGTCTTCGTGGCTTCATCTTCTTCATGGACTCATTATTCTTCCTAGCGGGATTTCAGGCAAGATGACCGTCACCTTGGATCTCATTACTATCATTGCTATGCTAGTTGCTTCGTTCTATCGCTATGCTGCGCTACCTATCACTTGTTCATCAAGCCTCCCAAATTGCCATGTCAGCCTCTAACCTTTTCACCCTTCCTAGCAAACCATTGCTTGGCTATGTTACCGCTTTGCTCAACCCCTCTTATAGTGTTGTTAGTTGCAGGTGAAGTCGAAGATTGCTCCATGACGGACAGGATTATGTTGGGATATCATAATATCTCTTATTTAATTAATGCACCTATATACTTGGTAAAGGGTGGAAGGCTCGGCCTTATGCCTGGTGTTTTGTTCCACTCTTGCCGCACTAGTTTTCCGTCATACCGGTGTTATGTTCCTTGATTTTGTGTTCCTTACGTGGTTGGGTGATTTATGGGACCCCTTTGACAGTTCGCTTTGAATAAAACTCCTCCAGCAAGGCCCAACCTTGGTTTTACCATTTGACTACCTACCACCTATACCTTTCCCTTGGGTTTTCGCGAGCCCGAGGGTCATCTTTATTTTAGCCCCCCCGGGCCAGTGCTCCTCTGAGCGTTGGTCCGAACCGAGCCGCCTGCGGGGCCACCTCGGGGAAACTCGAAGTCTAGTTTTACTTGTAGCCTGTCTCATCCGGTGTGCCCTGAGAACGAGATATGTGCAGCTCCTATCTGGATTTGTCGGCACAGTCGGGTGGTCTTGCTGGTCTTGTTTTACCATTGTCGAAATGTCTTGTAAACCGGGATTCCGAGACTGATCGGGTCTTCCTGGGAGAAGGAATATCCTTCATTGACTGTGAGAGCTTGTGATGGGCTAAGTTGGGACACCCCTACAGGGTATAAACTTTCGAGAGCCGTGCCCGCGGTTATGTGGCAGATGGGAATTTGTTAATATCTGGTTGTAGAGAACTTGACACTTGACTTAATTAAAACGCACCAACCGCGTGTGTAGCCATGATGGTCTCTTTTCGGTGAAGTCCGGGAAGTGAACACGGTTTTGAGTTATGTTTGAACGTAAGTACTTTCAGGGTTACTTCTTGATCATTGTTCGCTGCACGACCGTTCCGTTGCTTCTCTTCTCGCTCTTTTTTGCGTAAGTTAGCCACCATACTTCGCTTAGCCACTGCTGCAACCTCACCACTTATCCATTCCTTTACCCATTAAGCTTTGCTAGTCTTGATACCCATGGTAATGGGATTGCTGAGTCCTCGTGGCTCACAGATTACTACAACAACAGTTGCAGGTACATGTTGTGTGATGATCTTGATGCGAGAGCGGTGTTTACTTGTTTTGGAGTTCTTCTTCTGCTTCTGCTTCTATCAGGGGATAGGTTCCAGGTCGGCAGCCTGGGCAAGCAGGGTGGATGTCATTTGAGCTTCTGTTTTTGTTTCATCCGTAGTCAGATGTTGCTCTTATGTATGATGATGTTGTATTCGTGTGGCATTGTATGCCTCTTGTATGTATCCCCAACTATTATGTAATGGTACGATGTAATAATATCCACCTTGTAAAAGCGTCTCCAATATGCGCTTCTATCCTTGGTGGGACCTTCGAGTTCCTTTAGGATAGGGTCGCATATTGGGCGTGACAGTTGCTTCTCAAGGGGATTATCCTCCGTTGCCTCATCGCCATTGCTTTCTTTGGGTGTGTCCACCATATATATATCATATGATGAGGTGGCTGTCCAGCGCCCTTTGGGCGGTGGTTCCTGTTCTTCTCCGGCATCGTCGTCCATACCGTTGATGTCTTTGGAGTCGAAATCAAGCATGTCGGTTAAGTCTTTGACAGTGGCTATTAAGTGGGTTGTGGGTGGGGAACGAATTTCTTCGTCGTCCGCTTCCCACTCAAGCCGGACATAGTTCGGCCAAGAGTCTCCTGACAAGGAGAGAGATTTCAACGAATTTAGCACGTCGCCCAAGGGCGAGTGCTGAAAGATATCCGCAGAGGTAAACTCCATGATCGGTGCCCAATCACGGTTGATAGGCATGGATGCGCGCGGTTCAGAGCCTATGGCCGGAGACGAGTTCGAGGGTCCGATGACACAGACCTCATTGGAGGCGAAGTCTATGTTCGGCTCTATCGCCGATGAGTTTGCAGCCTCCGTGGCGGGGTCTATCCACCCATCCTCGGACGGCATGGTCTGCCCCGGATTTAGAGCCGGGGCAGCTGCAGGTGTGATCTCCCGAACACCGTCCGATGGCAGATCTAAGTCATGCTCATCGTGACTGTTCGGCGCACCTGTCATGGGCTCGAAACCATCGAAGATCAAGTCTCCACGGATGTCGGCGGTGTAGTTCAGGCTTCCAAACCTGACCTGATGGCCAGGGGCGTAGCTATCGATCTGCTCCAGATGGCCAAGCGAGTTGGCCCGTAGTGCGAAGCCGCCGAATATGAAGATCTGTCCGGGGAGGAAAACCTCACCCTAGATCGCATCGTTGTGGACGATTGAAGAAGCCATCAAGCCTTACCATGACGACACAGTGGAACTCTCAATGAAAGCACCAATGTCGGTGTCAAAACCGGCCGATCTCGGGTAGGGGGTCTTGAACTGTGCGTCTAAGGCTAATGGTAACAGGAGGCAGGGGACACGATGTTTACCCAGGTTTGGGCCCTCTCTATGGAGGTAATACCCTACTTCCTGCTTGATTGATCTTGATGATATGAGTATTACAAGAGTTGATCTACCACGAGATCGTAGACTCTAAACCCTAGAAGCTAGCCTATGATTATGATTGTTGTTGTCCTACGGACTAAACCCTCCGGTTTATATAGACACCAGAGTGGACTAGGGTTACACAGAGTCGGTTACAGAGAAGGAAATCTACATATCCGAACTACCAAGCTTGCCTTCCACGCAAAGGAGAGTCCCACCCGGACACGGGACGAAGTCTTCAATCTTGTATCTTCATAGTCCAACAGTCCAACATAAGTACTTAGTCCGGCTGTCCGAGGACCCCCTAATCCAGGACTCCCTCAGTCTGCCCGAAAACTCCATTGGCAGCTGGGAGGACTTGGAGGACGCCTTCCTCGACAACTTCTAAGGCACATATGTCCGACCTCCGGATGCCGATGACTTAAGTCACATAATCCAACAGCCCGGAGAGTTAGCCAGGAAATTCTGGACTCGGTTCTTAACTAGAAAGAACCAGATCATCGACTGTCCGGACACCGAAGCCCTAGTGGCCTTTAAGCACAGTATCCACGACGAATGGTTGGCCAAACACCTCGGCCAAGAAAAACCGAAGTCCATGTCAGCCCTTACGGCACTCATGACTCGCTTCTGTGCGGGCGAAGATAGCTGGCTAGCCCGTAGGAATAACAATACAAGCGAACCTGGCACTTCTAAAGCCAGAAACAGCAACGGCAAGCCCCGACGCAATAGACATAAGCGTCTAAACAACGGTGATAACATCGAAGACACGACGGTCAATGCCGGATTCAGTGGCTCTAAGTCCGGTCAGCGGAAGAAGCCATTTAATAGAAATAATCCGGGCCCGTCCTGTCTGGACCGCATACTAGATCGACCATGCCAAATCCATGGCACTCCTGATAAACCAGCCAATCATACCAACAGGGAGTGTTGGGTTTTCAAACAGGCCAGCAAGTTAAATGCCGAGAATAAGGAGAAAGGGTCGCAAAGCGATGACGATGACGAGGAACCCCGACCACCAAACATAGGGGGACAGAAGAAATCCCCCCCCCCCAAAGTTAAAATGGTGAACATGATATACGCCACCCATATCCCCAAGAGGGAGCGCAAGCGTGCACTCAGGGACGTCTATGCGATGGAGCCAGTTGCCCCAAAGTTCAACCCATGGTCCTCCTGTCCGACCACCTTCGATCGTAGGGACCATCCGACCAGTATCCATCATGGCGGCTCAGCCGCATTGGTCCTCGACCCAATTATTGATGGATTCCACCTTACGCGAGTCCACATGGATGGTGACAACAGCCTGAACCTGCTCTATTAGGATACAATGCGCAAAATGGGAATCAATCCCACAAGGATCAAGCCCACAAAACCACCTTTAAAGGTGTCATACCAGGTGTAGAGGCCTGCTGTACGGGCTCAATCACACTAGAAGTGGGATCCCTGGATAATTTCCGAAGTGAATAGTTAATCTTCGATATCGTTCCCTTCCACAGTGGCTATCATGCACTGCTCGGACGAACGACATTCGCTCGATTCAATGTGGTGCCACACTACGCCTACCTCAAGCTCAAGATGCCCGGACCACGCGGTGTCATAACAGTCAATGGAAATACGGAACGAGGCTTTTTTGATAACCTGATCATCGGACCTATCACGGGATGGATACACCAAGAAGGCAAGGGGCTTTGACGTACAAGGGAATCCCCAGGTGGTCTCTGCTCATGATCGTTATACCTGTTTTAAATACCCGCACGCAGCCCGCCCTTGGTCATGGCATGTTAAATAGCCTTATTTGCTTATCGCATTACTTGTACAAATACGCCTTGACGTATTAATCAAATTACAATGGAAAATAACTCGCGGCCCAATATTTGTGGTGTCAGCTTATTACTTGGTTTTTCCTTGTCTTTGTATTTTTTATCAATTGCACCCGTACACTCTGGTATGCCTTAATTCGCCAGGGGCTTCATCATACCCCATAACACGGCAATAAAGTCCAAACACTTTTATAGTATAGTTTGGCACCCCAAACTTATAGCATTATATGCATCGGCTTCGAATCATGTCTTTGGTCAATAGTTGGGTTGCCCGGCTCCTGTGCTTACTACCTTACGTTCCACTATATCGGCTAGGGTAGTAAAGGGAGAACTACTGCGGTTGTTTCCAGGTTCTTCCGGATGAGCACCTCAGTAGAGAAAGTTAAAAACTGACTGTCATGATGCGGCGAGAGCTAGTCAGCTGTTCGAGAGGTTTCAAATCCTTAGAGATTTTTTCCGCATTATGCGAGGAATCGGGTTTTATCCGATTAGGCGCGTATAGCGCCCCAAGTTCGGCCTTTCGAACACCGGGGGCTGCGCCAAAAAAATTCATTGTCAAACTCCTATGGCTAAGTGAGGGTGATAAACCCGTATAGTCCAATTGCCTTGTTCGTTGCGCTAAACACCTCCTTTAAGGACCAAAAGGTGGAGTAAAGAGTGTTTAGATTTATCCCGAACAATCCCGTACTATCTACGTGGGGGCAGAAGCCGACGACTGGCCAACTCTTTCATAAACGGCCGCACTCAGGAGGTAACATTTTAAAATAACAAGCATTATATTACATAACGATCTTGTTTCATATTATAGGACAGGATAACATGAATGTTTTCATGGGAATATGATATCCTTGGCACATTGCTCCGCCACAAGGCGGGATCCCTCTAGGACACTATCAAAATACAGTTCGGGCCGGCGATGCTCCTTGCCCTCAAACGGCCCCTCGGTCATCAGCTTCATGGCGTCCATCTTTGCCTAATGCATCTTCGCACGGGCAAAGGCCATCCGCGCGCCTTCGATACAGACCGACCGCTTGATGGCTTCAAGCCGTGGGCAAGAACTCACTAGCCACTTCATGAGTCCGAAGTAGCTGCTGGGCATGGGCTCGACAGGCCATAGCCGGATTATTAAGTCCTTCATGGCTAGTTTGGCCGCCTTATGCAGCTCGATCAGCTATTTCAGCTGGTCGCTAAAGGGCACTGGATGTTCTGGTCAAAGGTATTGAGACCAGAACAGCTTCTCCATAGAGCTCCCTTCTTTGGCTCGATAGAATTCTGTAGCGTCTGATATGCTGCACGGCAGATCCGCAAACGCCCCTGGAGAACTCCAAATCCGGGTCAGTAAGAGGAACCTTTCCTTCACATTATTGCTCTGCATTATAAAAGCCTTACCCGCCGTAATCTTCTTGGCCGCCTGAATTTCCTGGACGGCGCCCTGGGCTTTGGCTCGGGCATCTTGTGCGCTCTGGCGGGCCTTGGCAAGTTCAGACTCTTGATTCTTAAAATCACGCTATAAGGACTCGTACTTCTTGACGGCGTCTTGGAGCTCTTGCTGGACCTCGCTGACCCGGGCCTCCCGCTTCTCGCGTGTGGCTTGTTCTTTGCCCGCTTTGTCCTCGGCCTCGGCCAACACCTTCTTGAGGGCTGCCACTTCTGTCATGGCCCCTAATGAAGTTCATGACACTTTAGTCAGCACGAACCATTCATCCTTCCTAAATATATACACGGATTACTGCATACCTTGGCTGTCCTCCAGCTGCTTCTTCACGAGGCCGAGCTCTCCCTCGGCCCGCTCAAGGTTCTGCTTCAGTCCGGAGACCTCTGCAGTATGAGTGGCAGCAGCCAGCAGCGACGCCTGCTTGTTCACATAGACATTTTAGATTAGACTCCTGTGAAAAATTATTTGATCCTCTGTCCGGTTTTTTCTTTCGAACACCGGACAGAGTATTAGGCGATACTGTCTACACTGTGACATTCTTTGTACAATTATATTACTTACCTCAAATCCTGTTAGAAGGCTAGTGCAGGCTTCGGTCAGTCCGCTTTTGGCGGACTGGATCTTCTCAATCACTGTACTCATAAGAGTACATTATTCTTCAACAATGGAAGCGCCTCGCAGCGCTTCCAGCAATCTATCTGGTGCCTTTGGATGGACAGAGGTCACCGGTGGAGTTGGATCGCCCCCCTCATTCGAAAGAGGTGGCCTGCCTGAATCCGGAGCCACTTGTGTCTCCGGAGATGTGTTCGGCTGGGGGCCGAATTGGATACGGCCCCCATCATTGGTGTCCATAGGGGTCTGTCCCCCCATGTGTTCGGCAACCGGGGTTTTACCCTCCGGCACCACCGGGACGGCCTCCTGAGCTCTCCCTGGCCTGGGATCCTTCGAGACAACACCTCAGTGTTGTCCACGGCCTTGGGGGAGGAGGCCGTCAGAAGGGACCCGTTGTTCATCGCCGACGGGTCCAGCGATCCCTCCGAAGAGGAGGTTAGCTCGATGTTGGACCGAGCCGGACTGCAAGTGCATGATCCGGCACATTAAAAACAATAAAGTAGAAAGGACGGATATATTATTGTGTCCGGGCACTTACGATTTGTCCAGGGGCTTGACCCTAGGCTCCCACTCCCCGCCGCTGTTGGTAGCCGCCGCGGAGTTATCCGGAAGGGAAGTTTTCCCCTTCTTGGATGCACCGGCCTCCCCGTCTGTGGAGGCCGTCCTCTTCTTTCTTCCCCCAACAGGGGGAATGCATTTCCTCTTCTTCTTCCTCCTCCTCGTCATCTCCGGTGATGGAGGAGTGATTCTCGACATCTTCGAACATTGCGTCCGAAGCGCCCTTGCGACAAAGACCATATCTGGTCCCCTTGGATGTCTTCTTGGCCTTCTTCTCCGGCACCTCATAAGCGCCAGAAACAGCATATTCGTCAGAAGTGGGGTTTCTTGGTCTTCGGGTAGTGATACGTCTCCAACGTATCTATAATTTTTGATTGTTCCATGCTATTATATTACCACTTTTGGATGTTTATGGGCTTTATTTTACACATTTATATCATTTTTGGGACTAACCTACTAACCAGAGGCCCAACCCATATTGCTATTTTTTTTGCCTATTTCAGTATTTCGAAGAAAAGGAATATCAAACGGAGTCCAAACGGAATGAAACCTTCGGGAGCGTCATTTTTGGAACGAACATGATCCAGAGGACTTGGAGTGCAAGCCAAGAAGCTGCCGAGGCTCCCACGAGATAGGAGGGCACACCCCCTGTCTCATGGGCCCCTCGGGCGGCCACCGACGTACTTCTTCCTCCTATATATACCTACGTACCCAGAAAACATCCAGGAGGAGGACGAAACACAATTTCCACCACCGTAACCTTCTGTATCCGCGAGATCTCATCTTGGAGCCTTCGCCGGCACTCTGCCGGAGGGGGAATCGACCAGGGAGGGCCTCTACCACAGACCTACGGGTCCATAGTTATTAGCTAGATTGCTTCTTCTCTCTTTTTGGATCTCAATACAATGTTCTCCCCCTCTCTTGTGGAGATCTATTCGATGTAAACTCTTTTTGCGGTGTGTTTGTCGAGATCCGATGAATTGTGGGTTTATGATCAAGTTTATCTGTGAATAATATTTGAATCTTCTCTAAATACTTTTATGTACGATTGTGTTATCTTTGCAAGTCTCTTCGAATTATTAGTTTGGTTTGGCCTAATAGATTGATCTTTATTGCCATGGGAAAAGTGCTTAGCTTTGGGTTCAATCTTGCGGTGTCCTTACCCAGTGACAGAAAGGGTTGCAAGGCACGTATTGTATTGTTGCCACCGAGGATAACAAGATGGGGTTTATATCATATTGCTTGAGTTTATCCCTCTACATCATGTCATCTTGCTTAAGGCGTTACTCTGTTCTTATGAACTTAATACTCTAGATGCAGGCAGGAGTCGGTCGATGTGTGGAGTAATAGTAGTAGATGCAGGCATGAGTCAGTCTACTTGTTATGGACGTGATGCATATATACATGATCATGCCTAGATAATCTCATAACTATGCACTTTTCTATCAATTGCTCGACAGTAATTTGTTCACCCACCGTAATACTTATGCTATCTTGAGAGAAGCCATTAGTGAAACCTATGCCCACCTGGGTCTATCTCTTATCATATTTGCTTTCAATTTACCTTTATTTGCATCTTTACTTTTTGCATCTATATTATAAAATACCAAAAATATATTTATCTTATCTTACTATCTTTATTAGATCTCACTTTCGCAAGTGGCCGTGAAGGGATTGACAACCCCTTTATTGCGTTGGTTGCGAGTTCTCAGTTTGTTTGTGTAGGTGCGTGGGACTTTTGAGGAGCCTCCTACTGGATTGATACGTAGGTTCTCAAAAACTGAGGGAAATACTTACGCTACTATCGCTGCATCACCCTCTCCTCTTCGAGCAAAACCAACGCAAGCTCAAGACGTAGCAAGAAGGATTTTTGGCGCCGTTGCCAGGGAGGTCTTCGCTCAAGTCAAGACATACCAAGTACCCATCACAAACCCATCTCCCTCGCATTTACATTATTTTCCATTTGCCTCTCGTTTTCCTCTCCCGCACTTCATCCTTGCCATTTTATTCGCCCTCTCTTTCCCAATCTTCCCCTCCTCTCTTTCGCTTGCCCTTTCGTTTGCTCGTTTGGTTGGAATAGATGCTTATTTATTGCTAAACAGAGAACGTAAGATCTATGGATCCTCATCCGCTTGCTAATCTTTTTAAGGGATCCAATTATGATGAACCAATTGCTAGTGAGTTTTGTGCACTAGATTATCTTTATGAAGCTTTGCTCAAAATTTGTGAATCTGAAAATTAGGATGAAGAAATTTATGAAGAGATTCACGATAACTCCTTGAATAAAAAGCATGATTGCAATTATTTTCCTATAATTTCTCTTGATGTCAATTGTGCTAATAATATGCAAAACCCTAAGCTTGGGGATGCTAGTTTTGCTATGTCTACTACTTGTTTCAATGATCATGATTGGGGTGATTCTTCTTATAACCTTGAAAATTTATTTAAGCCCCATGATGAATATGAGATTGATAATAGTGTTTGCAATAATATTGAAAGTGGGTTTGGGAGAGTGTCAACTTTAGATCCCACATATTTGGAGTATGTTCAATCTTATGATATTTTTGATAAAAGTGGGTTCGGAAAGGTCATGACTTTAGTTAATGTTAATCCCACTATCTTGGAAGAGTGTCAACTTTGCATGCATGTGGATCATGTTGAGAATATGTTTTCTGATAGCTATTTTGTTGAATTTTCCTATGATCCTACATGTAATTATTATGAGAGAGGAAAATATGGCCGTAGAAATTTTTATCTTATTAAATTACCTCTCATCATGTTGAGATTGCTTTCGTCTCTTTCTCATTCCTTGCGTATACTAGTTTTTGCTTGCCTTGCAAATTTGTTTGCTTATAATATGCCTATGCATAGGAAGTATGTTAGACTTAGATGTGTTTGTCACGTGTTTTATGATGCTCTCTTTGTGCTTCAATTCTTGTCTTTCATGTGAGCATCATTGAAATCTCAATGCCTAGCTAAAAAAGGCTTTAAAGAAAAGCGCTTGTTGGGAGGCAACCTAATTTTTTTTCCTTTCTGTTATTTAATAAATCTTGCATCTACCTTCTGTTTAGATGTGTTTTTATCTTTTAATTAGTGTTTGTGCCAAGTAGAACCTATAGGATAACCTATGATGATAGTTGATTTGATTCTGCTGAAAAACAGAAACTTTGCACGCACGAATATAATTATGTTAAATCACAGGAACGTGATTTTGCGTTGATTCTTTTTGATGATGTTCAATAAACAAATTGTCCAGGAATTCCTATTTTGGTATGATTTTTAGACTTCCAGAAGTTTGCGTTAGTTACAGATTGCTACAGACTGTTCTGTTTTTGACAGATTCTGTTTTTCGTGTGTTGTTTGCTTATTTCAATGCATCTATGGCTAGTAAATTAGTTTATAAACCATAAGGAAGTTGGAATACAGTAGGTTTAACACCAAAATAAATAAAGAATGAGTTCATTGCAGTACCTTATGTGGTGATTTTGTTTTCTTTCACTAACGGAGCTTATAAGATTTCCTGTTGAGTTTTGTGTTGTGAAGTTTTCAAGTTTTGGGTAAAGCTTTTATGGACTATGGAATAAAGGGTGACAAGAGCCTAAGCTTGGGGATGCCCATGGCACCCCAAGATATTCAAGGATAGCCAAAAGCCTAAGATTGGGGATGCCCCGGGAAGGCATCCCCAATTTCGTCTTCGTTCATTGGTAACTTTACTTGGAGCTATATTTTTATTCGCCACATGATATGTGTTTTGCTTGGAGCATCGTGTATTATATTAGTCTTTGCTTTTTAGTTTACCACAATCATCCTTGCTGTACACACCTTTTGGGAGAAGCCTATTTGATTAGAATTTGCTAGAATACTCTATGTGCTTCACTTATATCTTTTGAGCTTGATAGTTTTTGCTCTAGTGCTTCACTTATATCTTTTAGAGCACGGTGGTGTCTTATGTTTCTAGAAATTACTTGTCTCTCATGATTCACTTATATTATTTTGAGAGTCTTTTAGAACAGCATGGTATTTGCTATGGTCATAAAGTTGTTCCTAGAATGATGAGCATCCAAGTTGGGTATAATAAAAACTATCATAGAAAGTGAATTGGATGCTATGATCAATTTGATGCTTGATAATTGTTTTGAGATATGGAGGTAGTGATATTAAAGTTAAGCTAGTTGGGTGATTATGAATTTAAAGAATGCTTGTGTTGAAGTTTGTGATTCTCGTAGCATGCACGTATGGTGAACCGCTTTGTGATGAAGTTGGAGCACAATTTTATTTATTGAGTGTCTTCCTTATGAGTGGCGGTCGGGGACGAGCGATGGTGTTTTCCTACCAATCTATCCCCCTAGGAGCATGTGCGTAGTGCCTTGGTTTTTGATGACTTCTAAATTTTTGCAATAAGTGCATGAGTTCTTTTGACTAATGTTGAGTCCATGGATTATACGCACCCTTTCACCCTTCCACCATTGCTAGCCTCTCTTGTACCGTGCAACTTTCACCGGTACCATACACCCACCATATACCTTCCTCAAAACAGCCACCATACCTACCTATTATGGCATTTCATAGCCATTCCGAGATATATTGCCATGCAACTTTCCACTGTTTCGTTCATATGACACGCATTACTTTTGTCATACTGCTCTTTACATGATCATGTAGTTGACATTGTATTTGTGGCAAGGCCACCTTCATAATTTTCATACATGTCGCTCTTGATTCATTGCATATCCCGGTACACCGCCGGAGGCATTCATATAGAGTCATACCTTCTTCTAGCTTTGAGTTGTAAATCCATAAAAGTGTGATGATCTTCATTATTAGAGCATTGTCCTAGTGAGGAAAGGATGATGAAGACTATGATTCCCCCAAAGGTCGGGATGAGACTTCGGACTTTACAAAAAAAGAAAAAAAAGAAAAAAAAGAGAAAGGCCAAAAAAAGAAGGCCAAAGAAAAAAAAGAAACGAAAAAAATAACATGAGAGAAAAAGAGAGAAGGGACAATGCTACTATCTTTTTTTCCACACTTGTGCTTCAAAGTAGCACCATGATCTTCATGATAGAGAGTCTCATATGTTGTCACTTTCATATACTAGTGGGAATTTTTCATTATAGAACTTGGCTTGTATATTCCAATGATGGGCTTCCTCAAAAATGCCCTAGGTCTTCGTGAGCAAGCGAGTTGGATGCACACCCACTTAGTTTCTTTTGTTGAGCTTTCATATATTTATAGCTCTAGTGCATCCGTTGCATGGCAATCCCTACTCACTCACATTGATATCTATTAATGAGCATCTCCATAGCCCGTTGATACGCCTAGTTGATGTGAGACTATCTTCTCCTTTTTGTCTTCTCCACAACCACAATTCTATTCCACATATAGTGCTATGTCCATGGCTCACGCTCATGTATTGCGTGAAAGTTGAAAGAGTTTGAGATTATTAAAGTATGAAACAATTTCTTGGCTTGTCATCGGGGTTGTGCATGATTAAATACTTTGTGTGATGAAGATAGAGCAACAGCCAGACTATATGATTTTTGTAGGGATAACTTTCTTTAGCCATGTTATTTTGAGAAGACATGATTACTTTGATTAGTATGCTTGAAGTATTACTATTTCTTATGTCAATATGAACTTTTATTTTGAAACATTTGGATCTGAACATTCATGCCACAATAAAGAAAATTACATTATGAATTATGCTAGGTAGCATTCCACATCAAAAATTCTCTTTTTATCATTTACCTACTCGAGGACGAGCAGGAATTAAGCTTGGGGATACTTGATACGTCTGCAACGTATCTATAATTTTTGATTGTCCCATGCTATTATATTACCCCTTTTGTATGTTTATGGGCTTTATTTTACACATTTATATCATTTTTGGGACTAACCTACTAACCGGAGGCCCAGCCCATATTGCTGTTTTTTTGCCTATTTCAGTATTTCGAAGAAAAGGAATATCAAATGGAGTCCAAACGGAATGAAACCTTCGGGAGCATGATTTTGGAACGAACGTGATCCAGAGAACTTGGAGTGCAAGCCAAGAAGCTGCCGAGGCTCCCACAAGATAGGAGGGCGCCCCCCTGTAGGGCGCGCCCCCTGTCTCATGGGCCCCTCGGGCGGCCACCGACGTACTTCTTCCTCCTATATATAACTACGTACCCCGAAAACATCCAGGAGGAGGACGAAACACAATTTCCACCACCGTAACCTTCTGTATCCGCGAGATCTCATCTTGGAGCCTTCGCTGGCACTCTGCCGGAGGGGGAATCGAGCACGGAGGGCCTCTACATCAACATCCTTGCCCCTCCGATGAGTTGTGAGTAGTTTACCACAGACCTACAGGTCCATAGTTATTAGCTAGATGGCTTCTTCTCTTTTTCTGGATCTCAATACAATGTTCTCCCCTCTCTTGTGGAGATCTATTCAATGTAAACTCTTTTTGCGGTGTGTTTGTCGAGATCCGATGAAATTGTGGGTTTATGAACAAGTTTATCTATGAATAATATTTGAATCTTCTCTGAATTCTTTTATGTATGATTGAGTTATCTTTGCAAGTCTCTTCGAATTATCAGTTTGGTTTGGCCTACTAGATTGATCTTTCTTACCATGGGAGAAGTGCTTAGCTTTGGGTTCAATCTTGCGGTGTCCTTACCCAGTGACAGAAAGGGTTGCAAGGCACGTATTGTATTGTTGCTATCGAGGATAACAAGATGGGGTTTATATCATATTGCTTGAGTTTATCCCTCTACATCATGTCATCTTGCCTAAGGCGTTACTCTGTTCTTATGAACTTAATACTCTAGATGCAGGCAGGAGTCGGTTGATGTGTGAAGTAATAGTAGTAGATGCAGGCATGAGCCACTCTACTTGTTATGGACGTGATATCTATATACATGATCATGCCTAGATAATCTCATAACTATGCGCTTTTCTATCAATTGCTCGATAGTAATTTGTTCACCCACCGTAATACTTATGCTATCTTGAGAGAAGCCATTAGTGAAACCTATGGCCCCTGGGTCTATCTCTTATCATATTTGCTTTCAATTTACCTTTATTTCAATTTTACTTTTTGCATCTATATTATAAAATACCAAAAATATATTTATCTTATCTTACTATATTTATTAGATCTCACTTTTGCAAGTGGTCGTGAAGGGATTGACAACCCCTTTATTGCGTTGGTTGCGAGTTCTCAGTTTGTTTGTGTAGGTGCATGGGACTTTTGAGGAGCCTCCTACTGGATTGATACCTTGGTTCTGAAAAACTGAGGGAAATACTTACGCTACTATCGCTGCATCACCCTCTCCTCTTCGAGGAAAACCAACGCAAGCTCAAGACGTAGAAGGTAGCGGAGCCTAACAGTTAATCCGCCCCGCTATCTCTATCCAGGCCTAAAAAAATTCGTAGGGAGGCTTAGATTCCTTCCTAAAATGTGCCAGTAAAGGGTATGCCTTAAAAACATGAAAGAACTTACCGGATTAGCCTGGCGTTTTAAGCTAAGCCCACGATCCTTGGTCGTGGGGGATGGTGTCTCGCCGGCCTTGAAGAGCACCTTCCAGATGTGGTCGTGCATCGTGCCGAAGAGCTCTAGTAGCATCTGGTGCTTGGCCGGATTGAACTCCCACAAATAGCAAGTCCAGCGTTGGCACGGAAGGATCTGACGAACGAGCATAACCTGGATCACGTTGACGAGCTTGATTCTCTTGTTTATCATGTTCTGGACGCATGTCTGGAGCCCTGTCATCTCGTCCGAAGAGCCCCAGGCCAGGTCTTTCTCTTGCCAAGAGGTGAGCCGCATCGGGACTCCGGATCAGAATGTGGGGGCCGCCGCCCAGGGTGTGTCGCGCGGCTTGGTGATGTAGAACCACCCCGGCTGCCACCCTTTTACAGTCTCCATGAAGGAGCCTTCGGGCCAGGTGACATTGGGCATCTTGCCCACCATGGCGCCTCCGTACTCTGCTTGTTGGCTACTCACCACCTTTGGCTTCACATTGAAGGTCTTCAGCCATAGTTCGGAGTGAGGTGGGGTGCGGAGGAAGGCCTCGTACATGACAATAAATGCCAAGATGTTAAGGATAGAGTTGGGGGCCAAATCATGGAAGTCCAGCCTGTAGTAAAACATCAATCCATGGACAAATGGGTGGAGAGGGAATCCCAACCCGCGGATGAAGTGTGTGAGAAACACCACCCTCTCTTGGGGCTCTGAGGTGGGGACGATTTGTCCCTTGGCCGGAAGTCGATAAGAGATATCCTTGGCCAAGTGCCCGGCCTCCCGGAGCTCCTTGATGTCCTTCTTCTTAACAGAGGAGGCCATCCACTTGCCTCCAGCTCCGGATCTGGACATGATTGGAGTGCTTTTTTTGGCGGAGAAGGCGAGAGCTTGGGCGATGGAGCTCAAGAATGGATGGGCAGAGGAAGGAGAAGGCGTGGTTGAACAAGGATGAATCCTTAACCCTTTATAAAGGCAGTAAAAGTCATGCGCCTCCCCGCTCGCCTTAAAATCTGCCTATTCCCCAAGCGCCGTGCAGATGACACGGTTGGGTTACCCATGCCCGTATTGATGAGAATCCCATGATAAGAGGACACGATCTCTGCTTTGACAAGACGTGCCAATGAAACCGCACCTCAAAATATGGAGCGGTAGGCTAAAAAACTGTTCGAATAATGGCCGGGCAGTGGCATGATGTCACGCTTCTAAAAGTTGTTAGCGGATTGGACTCGTGAAATATTATACTCTCTGCGTTCGTGTGTGGTACTTGTTTTACAGAGCCGGACATGTTTCCTATGTTCGGAAGGCTATGTTGGAATATTCAGAGGACGAATCCGCCTTGCAATGCCGAAGACAATCTGTTCGCCGGACTCATCATCATTGAAGCCTGGTTCAGGGGCTACTGAGGAAGTCCCAGATTAAGGGGTTCTCGGACAGCCGAAATGTATACTTGGTCCGGACTATTGGACTATGAAGATACGATAGAAGACTTCGTCCCGTGTCCGGATGGGATTCTCCTTTGCGTGGAAGGCAAGCTTGTCGATTCGTATATGTAGATTCCTTTTTCTGTAACCGACTTTGTACAACCCTATCCCCCCGGTGTCTATATAAACCGGAGGGTTTAGACTTCTAGGGTTTAGCCACAACAATCGTAATCTCATAGGCTAGACTTCTAGGGTTTAGCCATTACGATCCCGCGGTAGATCAACTCTTGTAGTACTTAGAGTCATCAAGATCAATCAAGCAGGAAGTAGGGTATTACCTCCATAGATTGGGCCCGAACCTGGGTAAACATTGTGTCCCCCTCCTCCTGTTACCATTAGCCTTAGACGCATAGTTCGGGACCCCCTACCTGAGATCCGTCGGTTTTGACACCGACAGGGGTCGTGCGGCAGGAACTACAGGTGTGGATAATGATGTGTTGTGCTGAGCATGTGGGGATGAGACAGATCAAGGGATACGAGGTATTCTCATCTAAAGGATTCTCTCCAGGTCACTCATTATACTACACACGTCAAGGTGTCCCGTGATGAAACAAATACTGAATGGATACTGGATCTGTTTTAATTGGTGCGCTCGGACATCCAATGACCAGTCTGATGCACTGGCCAGGAAACACATTGTTCCAACGCCATTGCCGCATATTGAGCTGCCGGGAGTCGCTGGTCTTCCTGAACCGCCGGATTATATTGAGTCGCCGGTCTGCCTAAGCCGCCTCTATGGCGTTGAACGGATCATCCGTCATCTGAACAAACCAGGTGATATCAATTTAAATTTATCTTATTAGCACATATTGTTTTTGTCAAAGAATGATTACTCTGGTAAGTGATATTTGTCGATGCAGGACAATTGTTCACCGCAGAAGCGATGGCCATATCGTGGATGTATAGCTCACGCTACCATTATTATGTGCCAGCATCTGACCCTGCCATGATACTCGATGAATATACAAATTGCCGCTTCTACGGCCTGATTTACATTAATGTGACGTGGTTGAATCGCCCGTCCGCGCAGCTTACCGCACCTGCGATTCACTCGCCCGTCCGTGTTGGCTTACAACGCCGCGGCCGGCTCAACCATGATTGATTTTAGCTTCACCGTGGTGATCATCAACTCCGCGGTGGATAAATATCAGGTGAAATCCATCCGGTATATTTTTATATTACATATTGCTTTCTTTAAAAGAGCAATTACTCTGGCTTGCAAATTCTCCAATACAGGACAAGTTGTCTACTACAAGGGGGACTATTATATCATTGAGCTGCTGAATGACTCATACCGGTTTATATCACGGTCAAGTATGAAGAATTTCAAGCCAACTCCTTGAGTCATCTTGAGACTCGAGGGCTATAATGACATGACTCAGCAGAATTGGCAGGTCTCAGTGATTTCAAGAACCCCAGGACGTTGAAGGGAAGATAACCCGGTCCCGGAGGCTGCTGCCATATTGATGAAAATTTAAAGGCCGTCAGAAAAATTTCTGGCTCAAAATGAAGATTCTGGTTTATAATCCGGCCCAAGAGGCATCTCTCTCCCATAAAGCTTTGAAGCTCTCAATATCCGATTTAACACCCGGTTCAAAAAGAATCCATCTCTCGCAAATTCGAGTTCTCCGAAAAATTAAAGGTTGCCAAAGAGAACTTGCTGCCATGATGCGCGGTTCAAACATGGCATTATGCCTTATGGGCTTATCTTATGATGGTCACTTGGGGGCTTCCTGGTCGTATTCGAATCATAGATGTGAATATCCCTCTTGATCGGCACAATGCCAAAACTTATGGTCACTTGGGGGCTTCCTGATCGTATTTGAATCATAGCTGTGAATATCCCTCTTGATCGGTGCAATGCCAAAACTTATGGTCACTTGGGGGCTTCCTGATCGTATTCGAATCATAGCTGTAAATATCCCTCTTGATCGGCGCAATGCCAAAACTTATGACCACTTGGGGGCTTCCTGCTCGTATTCGAAGCATAGCTATGAAATAACCCTTTTGGTCCGGCTTCCTGCTCGTATTCGAAGCATAGCTATGAAATAACCCTTTTGGTCCGACTTCCTGCTCGTATTCGAAGCATAGCCTTGTTTTCTTGTTTTTTGAACATCTTTTCGGTTCATCTTGATATCATCTTGACGTATGGTTTAAAGTGAGTCAGGCCATGTAGGCTCAATTTTCATAGCTCATATTTGAAGCATACCTGTGGTTTCTGTTAACCCGACCTGGCTATAAATCGCCAGTATATGATGATATTAAAATACTTGGATGTTTTGGCTTCTAAGTTTCGGGTTATCGCCCTTACTGCACAGGTATGATAAGCCGGCAGTATGAACTAATTTCACATGCCATATAGCCTTGATTATATGGATCATCATTGAGCATCTTTGGGTTTGATAAACCCGCCTTGATAGCAGACTATTGAGTCGCTAGGATATTTTGCCTTGAGCAATCAAAATAATGATATTTCATGATTCCGGGTTGATATTGGTACCGGATTATAATTTTCAAGGCATCACCATGGTATAAATATACAGGTATGTCCTTTAATAAGGATATGAATATTTTAGGTTTGATAAACCACCCTGGCTTTGGACGTTAAGTCGCCAAGTATATTTTGGATTGCACCATTGAAATCATAAGCTTATAAATCATTGGATTATTGCCCTCACTTGATATGGCAATGTAAGCTGGCAGTATGAGCCAATTCTACAGGTATGTTTTCCTGATTATATAAATATGCGAGGTTTGATAACCCGCCCTGGCTTTTGACGTTAAGTCGCCAAGGCATATGTTGTTTAAACTCTGTGCAGAATTTGCAGAACTATGACTTATATGATTAAGTTCAAGCTCATCATCAAAATTGATGCTTCAAAATGGTTATCCGTTCTGGATTTTCTCAAAGGCTATAAGCCGTCGGGTTATAAAAATTTCGGCTTACAATGAATGCGCATTTGTCGGGGTTCTGGGAATGGGGGTCCCCAGACTTGCCTGCCTGCGGCCTACGGCGTGGCTCAAGGGGTGGCCCAACACGGCCCGTCTTCATCAACCCAAGCTCAAGACCCTCGCGAGGGGCCAAGCCTCGCAGGGCGTACGATGCAAGGCTTCCTCAGGAGCGGCCTCACCAGGCAGGCTCGCGAGGAGGCGGAGAGATCAAGGCAAGGAGTACCTCGCAAGGTGCTCGTGATGCAAGCCATGACAATCGAGACCAGGCGGGCGCCAGGCAGGTGAGGGATGAGGCGTAGACACGAACGCCGGCGTACTTTACCCAGGTTCTGTCGAATGTTGGGTTCCGGCAAACCCTTAAGGTTCGAACTCTGGGGTGCGCACGAAGATCTCTCCCCTACCGATCTACGTCCGATCGCCTCGTGAGATCTAAGCTGGAAATGATGAACAATACGAGAGACACAAGATTTATACTGGTTTGGGCCACCGTTGTGGTGTAATACCCTACTCCAGTGTGTGGTGTGGTGGATTGCCTTAGGGGCTGGTGATGAACAGTACAAGGGAAGAACAGCCTCGCGAGAGGTGTTCTTGAGCTGGTGCAATGAACTGCTTGGGTGAGCTCGATCGCCTCTCTCTCTCTCTCTTGGTATTTCCTAAGACTCGATCCCCCCTCTACTCTGTAGTGGCTAGCTCTATTTATAGAGGCCCTGGGCCTCTTCCCAAATATTGAGCAGGAAGGGCGCCAACAACGGCCATTTTGAAGGGGAACATCTAGTACAAGTGATCCTGACTAAAGTTGGTCTTCGGCTGCCCAAAGCACTGGCGGTGACGCCGTCTTGGGCTCCACGGTGACCTCCATCGTTCCGCTCCGCTGGTCTTGGTCTCGTTGCACTGAAGTGGCAACCTTTGCTTGATGCCTTGGTACTCCGCGCATGTGCTTGCCCCCTTTGCACCAAAGAGGAAACAAGGACACTGCGCAGGCCGGCGCCCGCTTGGCGCCCGCCTAGTCTTGATCGTCATGGCTTGCGTCACGAGCACCTCGCGAGGTACCCTGCCTTGATCTCTCCGCCTCCTCGCGAGCCTGCCTGGCGAGGCCGCTCCTGAGGAAGCCTTGAGTCATCCGCCCCGCGAGGCTTGGCCCCTCCCGAGGGTCTTGAGTCTTGTGCTGGTGAAGACGGGCCGTACTGGGCCACCACTTGAGCCACGCTGCAGGCTGCAGGCAGGCAAGTCCAGGGACCCCCGTTCCCAGAACACCGACAGTAGCCCCCGGGCCCAAGGCGCACTCGGACTTGGCTTAGCGGAGAAGCGAAGGGGCAAGAGCGGAGCGCCGCGGGCTCATCAGCCTGCGGCCTTGGGCGCCGTGTGGCGGTTGATTGGACGTGGGCATCTCCGCTTCCCCACGCTGCCTCGGCAACCGCTCGACTTGACAAGTCCCTGCATGCAGAGATGGGTCATGATTACCTGCGATCATGGAGGCCGACGGTTGGCTTCCTTCCGGTTATAAATGCAGGAGGGCACAGGCCTCCGCTGTACATCTCCCTCCTTGCTTCCTTCTTTCTCCCTATCCCAGCTACTCGCCATCCCCCATGGCGCTGCTGAAGAGGTTCTCGGCCGCAGAGAACGGAAAGGCTCGTCGGGAAGGGCCTGACTCTTCCCCGGGCAACCGCGGCCGAGGTCGTCCACACAAGCATCCTGTGGCTCCCGTAGTGGCTTCCCGCGGTCGCGGAGGCGATCCTCTGCGCGGTGATGGGCGCCAGGTTGTTGTGAGAAGGCGCGCCATGACTGCGTGGCCTCCTAGGTCGCACTTCCACTCGGCGGAGGTGCTGCCGGAGTTCGTCGTGTGGTCGGTGGACCCGACCAGCACCTGGCTCCAGCTCCCCCGCTTCTTTGCAGGTGAACTTCCAACCGGCGCTCCGGGCGGCCTCTGGCTTCAAGCGGACGGTTGCTGCAGCCGGGCCTCCTGGGCTTCGCTGGAGGTCTCTGTCGCCGGGAATGTGGCCCTGACCCGCGGCAGTCGGGCCGAATCTCCTCAGTGGTTCTACCTTTGTTAGTTACTTCTTCTCTTCCCGCGGCAGTCGGGCCAAATCTCCTCAGTGGTTCTACCTTTGTTAGTTACTTCTTCTCTGGCTGGTATCGCCTGACGGATGGAGCCGATCCGTGCCAAGGCATCTGCTTGCTCATTATCATTTCTTGGCACATGGAGAAACTCGCACCCGTCAAAGTATCCACTGAGCTGCTACACAAGGAAGCGGTAGCTTGCCATATTTGCATCCTTGGCGTCCCAGTCGCCTGACGACTGCTGGACCACCAAGTCGGAGTCACCATAACACAGGATCCGACGGATGCCGAGTTCCTTGGCAAGCCGGAGTCCGTGTATGAGTGCCTCATATTCTGCTACATTGTTGGAGGCGGCAAAATGGACTTGCAGCACATATTTGAGCTTGTCGCCTTTGGGAGAGGTGAGGACGATGCCGGCTCCCAGATTGGTGCACATTTTGGAACCATCAAAATGCATCCGCCAATGGGTGGAGTCTGGTGCTGGCGGTAGGTACTGGGTCTTGGCCCAGTCGACGAGGAAGTCGGCCAACACTTGTGACTTGATGGCGGTGCGGGGCTGATAGTAGATGGTGTAAGGGGCCAGATCAATAGCCCACTTGGCCACTCGGCCAGAAGCATCTCGGCTTCCAATGATCTCGGCAAGCGGAGCTGTGTAGACGACGGTTATTGGGTGCTCCTGAAAGTAAGGCTTCAGCTTTTTGGCGGCAAAATGCACACCATAGCACATCTTCTGATAATTGGGTAGTTTTGCTTGGAGGCGGACAATACTTCACTCAGGTAATATACCGGTCTCTGGACCGACAATGCTCTGCCCTCCTCCTTGCGTTCTACCACTATCACTGTGCTGACAACCTGACTGGTAGCGGCGATGTAGAGGAGCATGGGCTCCTTCTCTGTCGGGGCTGCCAGGATAGGCGGAGTCGCCAATATCTTCGTCAGCTGGGAAAGGCTTCGTACGCCTTGTCTTTCCACTCGGAAAAAGTGGTCTTCTTCATGAGCTGGTACAGGGGAAGGGCCTTCTCGCCCAGCCGACTGATGAAACAGCTAATTGATGCCAGGCAGCCGGTGAACTTCTGCACATCCAGCAGCCGGGTGGGCACTTCCATCTTCTCAATGGCCTTGATCTTCACAGGGTTGCATTCTATGCCGCGCTCTGAGACCAGAAAGCCAAGAAGCTGGCCGGCTGGTACTCCAAAGACACATTTTTCCGGGTTGAGCTTGATCTGAAACCGACGCAAGTTCTCAAAGGTTTCCTTGAGGTCTTCTAACAGCGTGCCATGCTTCTCCGTCTTCACCACCACATCATCCACATAGACATGGGCATTCCTGCCGAGTTGCTTGAGGAGGCACTTCTGCATGAAACGCATAAACGTGGCGCCGGTGTTTCGGAAGCCGAACGGCATGGTCAGGTAGCAGAAGGCTCCAAATGGCGTGATGAAGGCGGTCTTCAGCCTGTCGGTCGGGTTCAGCTTTATCTGATGGTACCCTGAGTATGCATCCAAGAAACTCAACAGCTCGCATCCGGCTGTGGAGTCTATCACTTGATCAATTCTCGGCAGAGCAAAGGGATCTTTGGGGCAGGCTTTGTTGAGGCTAGTATAGTCTATACACATGCGCCACTGCTTATTCTTCTTCAACACCAGGACTGGGTTGGCCAGCCACTCTGGAAAGAACACTTCCATGATGAATCCGGCTGCTAGAAGCCGGGCTATCTCTTTGACAACTCTTCTCTTCTCTTTTGACAGGCGGCGCAAGGGCTGCCTGACCGGCTTGGCGTCAGGTCGGACATGTAACTTATGCTCGGCGAAATCCGTCGGAACACCCAGCATATCTTTGGGAGACCATGCGAAGATGTCTCGATTCTCACGGAGGAAATCGACGAGCTCGCTTTCCTATTTGCTGTTAAGGTTTGCACCTATGATAGCGTGCCTCTCCAGGTGCTCCGGGTCCAAGGGTATCTTCTTTGTTTCCTTGGCCAGCTTGAACGAGCCCTCAACCTCCGACTCCTTAGGGATGGGTGACATTTCCGGCTTCTTGCCTGCCAACGCCACCACCCGGTCAAGGAGTCGCTTCTCAGCTGCAATCACGAGGGACTCGGCCGAGGGACTCGGCCAACTGACTACTATCTGCGACGCAAGTGACCGACTTCTTGTAGTCTCCTACTATGGTCAGGATCCCCTTGGTACTCGGCATCTTCATCTTGAGGTAAGCATAGTGGGGGACTGCCATGAACTTGGCCAGAGCTGGTCGGCCAAGCAGTGCATGGTAGGGGCTTTCGAGGTCCACCACTTCAAACCAAACTGGCTCACGGCAGAAATGATTCTTGTCTCCGAAGAGAACATGGATCTGGGTCTTGCCGATTGGTGAGCAGGAAAGGCCAGGGACTATGCCATGGAATACAGTCCGACTGGGGATGAGCTGCTTCTGCTTGATTCCCAACTTCTCCATTGTGTCATGGTACAGGATATTGATGCTGCTGCAGCCATCTATCAAGACTCTGGAGAAACGCGCTGCCCGCCTCTCCGTTGCAAAGGTAGCATCTAGGACCAGGGCGTATGAACCTGGGGAAGGCATCACTTCCAGGTGGTCGGCCCTGCTCCAACTGATAGGCCTCTCAGACCAATGCATGAATTCTGGAGTACTTGAGGCCACTGCTTGTACTTCTTGTTGTTGTCTGCTGCGTCTGTCATTGGCCACACTGGTGAACACAGCATAGGCTCCGTGCTCCTCTGGGTACTCGTCTTGTATGGCACCGACTGGCCGGGCCGCCGGCTGCTGGGGTTGAGGAGGCGGCGGTCCAGCAGGCGGAGGAGGCAGGAGTCCATCTCCCTTGGCGATTCTGGTGAGCCAGTGACACTTCCGAGTGGTGTGGTTGGACGGCTTTGCACTGCTATGGAAGTTGCAAGGTGCATCTAGGGTCTGCTCATAAGAGAAAGTGGGTAACCAATTGGACTTGCCGCCCTTCTGACGCTTGGGCGCCAGCTGCCCTTCCGGCTGCTGATCCTCGATCGTCACCACTTGCCCGCTGGTGGAAGCCGGCTGAGTGGCCTTCCGCTTGTTGTCACTTGGATGTTGTCGCCGACTGGCCTCACCAGCCGGAGTCCGAGGGGCCTGAGGTGCCACCTTGCCGGATGCATCTACTAGGATTTCCGCCTTCATGGAGGAGTCGGCCGTGGTGTGTTTGTTGGCGATGATCAGCAGCTCGTCGAGCGTCTCAGGCTCGTCGCATAGGAGTCGATGCTTGAGGATGGTGCTCTCTCGGCACCCGGTGGTGAAGTACTCGATTGCCTGCACCTCGTGCACGCCCTTGCAGGAGTTGCGCAACTCAGCCCAACGCGTGAGATAGTCGCGAGTCGATTTGCTGGGCCCTTGGACGCACAAGGAGAGCTGTCGGGGCTTGGGAGGCCACTTGTAGGTGTTGGTGAAGTTGCGGATGAAGGCCTCGGTGAAATCAACCTAACTGTTGATGCCGTGGGGCTTCAGGCTGTTGAGCCACGTCCGGGCCATGCCCTGAAGCATGAGTGGGACATACTTCACGGCAACACGCTTGTTGCCGTTTGCTATGCTGATGTCACAGCCCTAGAGTTTGCTTGTAACTAGTGGCTTTGCATCCATGCATCATGTTTAAATTTCATGAAACTTGAAATGGGGATTGTTGAAACCCTAGCACCAAATGAATTCAACTAGGTTCAAAAAAATATTTTCAGTGATCCCAAATGCCCTTTAGAAAAGTTCATGATTTCTGTCAAAGGTGAAAACCTCTGCCAAAAGTCATGCACATATTTCTAGGCCATTCTGGATTTCTGAATTAAATCCTATAGTATTTGCATTTGGGCATTTAAGTGCTATAAAATATTGTAAATGCTCAAATAATCATAAACTAAAATGTTTACTGTTGGATATATTCTAAACAGTAGCCATGATTAGTTTCATGATTTTTGGAAATGCCCTGGCATTTTTAATAAAGCCCTGAAGTTACAGAAAAATAGAAAAACATTAACAAGAGAGAGAGAGAGAGAGAATACCTGGCGCTTACCTGGCCGGCCTGGCAGTGTAGCAGCCCACCAGGCCCATCTGCCAGTCGTTCCCCCCACCTCGCGCCAGAAGGATGCGAGGCGTGTGTTCGCCGCATGCCGGCACGCGCCCATGCCACCTCCTGCTTCCTGCCGCTTTCCCCTCGTCGCCCTGGGCCTCCCTCGCGACGCCACACAGCCCCGACCGCTCTCTCACTCTCTCCCGTGCTCCCCCCTCCTCTGTTTCTCTCGCGCACAGCCACCCGAACGCGCCGTCACCGCCGTTCGCCATAGCCGCAGCCACCAGCCCTCCCTCGCCCTGCCGCCAGGTCCAGAAGCTCCGCCGCTGACCTCTACACCGTCCCCGCCAAGCCACACAAGCGGACGCGCCCTGCAGCGGCTTCCCCGACCTCTTCTTCAAGCTTCGGCCGCCGAGATCGCCGGCGACCGTGTGCCCTCCCTGACGCCTCCCCAAGTTCGTCGTCTGCCCCGTTCAAACCTATGTGAGCTCCTGCCACTAACCCCTCTCTTCCCCATGTTATTTGCACCATGTAGCCACCGATTCCACCGGAGCCGTGAGCTCGGTTCCGCCGGCCAAGTCACCGCCGTGGCCACAGCCACCGCACTTTGTGTCCGAGCACACCACCGTGCTCATCACGTTCTCATGAGCCCGTAGCCACCCGCAGAGCCTCCTCCCGAGCTCTGTAGCGCCACCCCGAGAATGCCCGAGCTGCTGCCGCCGCTAAACCTCGTTGCCGGCCACTTTTCCGGCCACCCCAGCTCACCCCGTTTGCACCGTTGGATGCGCGGGATCACCAGCAGCTCGTAGATGCTCTCCTTCGTCGATTTGGGCGCCGGAGGAGCGAACCCGAGCCCATCCGCCGCACCTGTCGTCGCCGGCGTCGAGCCGCCGGCGCGTTAGCCCCAGTTGACCAGGGGTTTGACCTCTCCTGGATCAATGACAGGTGGGATCGCCCCGCTGACTAACCGAGATTAGGGTTAACTAAACCTAGTTTAGCTACTGACACGCGGGACCCACTGGTCAGTTTGACCTGGACCGTCTCAGTTGACCGCTGATGTCACACTGACGCCAGGCTGATGCAGTAAATCCTTTTCTGGATTTATTCTTATATAGGAAATTCCAAAAAATGTTGCAAACTTCAAAAATTCATAGTAATTCAACCGTAACTCCAAATCAAACAAATTATATATGAAAAATTATAAGAAAGATCCAATCTATCCATCTGCACTAGTTTCATGAATGTTAGAGCAACTTAACCCTGATGTTTAGATGAAACAAGTTAATGCACCTTTATGACTTCATATAATGGGTTTGCATTTGAATCTTTGGTTCAAATGGACTCATTTCAATCTGTTCTAGCTTGCATTAGCCCAAAACTCATTCATATTGCCATGTCATAGCATGCATCATATTGTTGCATATCGTCATGTGTTGATTGTGTTCGATGTATCTTTGGCGGTAGGTTCTGCCTCCGAGGATACCCATGATTATCCGACTGAAGGGCAGTATCCTACTACCACTCCATCAGGCAAGCAAAACCCCCTTGTTCATTCCGATACAATCCTACTCTCTCGCTCCTGCTCTCTTTTACTGCATTAGGACAACAACGTTTCATCTGTTACTTGTTGCGGTAACTAAACCCCTTTATCCTCTGCATGACCTGTCATTGCCACAGTAAATAGATGAAACCCACTAGTATGAGTAGGAGTTGTTTGAGCCCTGTTGTGCCTACTCATTCGTGCTTGTTTGTCATGCCTGCTACTGCTTAGAGTTGAGTCAGGTCTGATTCATTGGGGATGAATCAGAGGTGTGTGAACATGTCCTTCTGTGTGTGAGCTAAGTGTGTGAACACGATTTGGTAAAGGTAGCGGTGAGAGGCCATGTAGGAGTACATGGTGGGTTGTCTCATTGAAGCCGTCCTCAGGAACTAAGTTCTGTGTTTGTGATCCATGAAACAGCTACTACCATGCATTGGGCCCTGAAATATGACCCTGCTCGACTTCTTAATCACCCTTGTCCTCTGTCTAGGAGTTGCAAGTAGTTTCTGGTGTTTGTAGTATGCTGGAGGCCGTGCGCAGCGCTGACCAAAGGGGTGGGCTGTGATGTGGTAGGCACGTGGCACGGTGTACTAGGCGCCCGTTTGGTGTCTCGGGAACCCTGCACACATCGTTCGGGGCCGTATGTGGAAACTTTGGCCGGACTCCCTGCGGATGGAACCTGAATAGGCGATAAACCTGGACTAGAGACTTGAGTGTTTAGGTAGGTCGTGGTCTACACCCACGTCGGCTTTCGCTTGAAGTCTGCCGAGCACATGTCGTGTGCAGACGCTAAGTGGTGGAAACATGTATGAAGAAGTACACCCCTGCAGGGTTAACATCATCTATTCGAATAGCCGTGTCCGCGGTAAAGGACTTCTGGGTTGCCTATAACAGTTCATATACAAGTGAAAGTGGATACTCTAAAATGCGCAAGATAAGCGTGAGTGCTATGGATGGCGTTCTCGTAGGGAGACAGGAGCGGATCCATAGTGGTGTATTGATATGGTGAATATGTGGACTCGTGTGCGCCACCTCAAAAGAGTACTTGCAGTCATAGTTTAGGATAGCCACCGAGTCAAAGCTGGCTTGCTGCAGTTAAACCCCACCATCCCCTTTGTTGATAATGATGCATACGTAGTTAGTTCTGATGTAAGTCTTGCTGGGTACATTTGTACTCACGTTTGCCTATTTACGTTTTTGCAGAGACTTCAGTCTCTCTAGTAATTCCGCGTGGACTTCGACATTTAGCTTGTTACCTCAGCTACGATGTTGTGCCCTCGGCAGGATCTGGTAGATAGTCAGGCTTCTCAGCCTTTTTCTTTTGTAGATGTCTGTACTCAGACATGTTAAGCTTCCGCATGTGCTTTGACTTGTATGCTCTGAATGTTGGGTCGTGAGACCCATGTTTGTAATATCTTGCTCCTCGGAGCCTATTGAATAAAATACTTGAGTTGTAGAGTCATGTTGTGATGCCATGTTGTATTTGCACATATCGAGCATATTGTGTGTATGTTATTGAAATGCTTGGTATGTGTGGGATCTGACTATCTAGTTATTTATCCTTAGTACCTCTCTTACCGGGAAATGTCTCCTAGTGCTTCCACTGAGCCATGGTAGCTTGCTACTGCTCCAGAACACTTAGGTTGGCCGGCATGTGTCCTTCTTCGTTCCTGTGTCTGTCCCTTCGGGGAAATGTCATGCGATGAATACCGGAGTCCTGTTAGCCTGCTACAGCCCGGTTCACCGGAGTCCTGCTAGCCCAATGCTACAGCCTGGATTCACTCCCTGATGACCGACACGTTCGATGCTGGGTCATGGATGCCTGTCCCTGTAAGTTTGTGCCACTTTGGGTTTACGACTAGCCATGTCAGCCCGGGCTCCTTATCATATGGATGCTAGCGACACTATCATATACGTGTGCCAAAAGGCGCAAACGGTCCCGGGCAAAGGTAAGGCGACACCCGTGGGAATACCGTGTGTGAGGCCGCAAAGTGATATGAGGTGTTACATGCTAGATCGATGTGGCATTGAGTCGGGGTCCTGGCAGCTGACGGCTGTCGAGTAGTCGACCAGCCAATCCTCCGGCTTCACAGAGCCGGTGTATTTGGGCGTATCTCGCGGGAGGGTGAACCCTTTGGAAAAGGGCCACTACTAGGAAAAACGCTACTAGTAGCGTTGGTTTTTTGCATACTAGTAGCGCGGGTTCCCGCGCTACTACTACGACACTACAACTAAATATTACAAGTAGCGCGCTTTTTACCCCGCGCTAGCGCGGTGCC